>NC_134687.1:666113821-666413821 GCF_050947455.1 Rhinoderma darwinii
CACTGATAGTAATGTACTGTATATATCTATACACTGATAGTAATGTACTGTATATATATATATATATACACTGATAGTAATGTACTGTATATATATCTATACACTGATAGTAATGTACTATATATATATCTATATACTGATAGTAATGTACTGTATATATCTATATACTGATAGTAATGTACTGTATATATATCTATACACTGATAGTAATGTACTGTATATATATCTATACACTGATAATAATGTACTGTATATATCTATACACTGATAGTAATGTACTGTATATATATATCTATACACTGATAGTAATGTACCGTATATATATCTATACACTGATAGTAATGTACCGTATATATATCTATACACTGATAGTAATGTACCGTATATATATCTATACACTGATAGTAATGTACTGTATGTATCTATACACTGATAGTAATGTACTGTATATATATCTATACACTGATAGTAATGTACTGTATATATCTATACACTGATAGTAATGTACCGTATATATATCTATACACTGATAGTAATGTACTGTATATATCTATACACTGATAGTAATGTACTGTATATATATCTATACACTGATAGTAATGTACTATATATATCTATACACTGATAGTAATGTACTGTATATATATCTATACACTGATAGTAATGTAATGTATATATCTATACACTGATAGTAATGTACTGTATATATCTATACACTGATAGTAATGTACTGTATATATATCTATACACTGATAGTAATGTACTGTATATATATCTATACACTGATAGTAATGTACTGTATATATCTATACACTGATGGTAATGTACTGTATATATATCTATACACTGATAGTAATGTACTGTATATATATCTATACACTGATAGTAATGTACTGTATATATATCTATACACTGATAGTAATGTACTGTATATATCTATACACTGATAGTAATGTACTGTATATATCTATACACTGATAGTAATGTACCGTATATATATATATCTATACACTGATAGTAATGTACTGTATATATATCTATACACTGATAGTAATGTACTGTATATATATCTATACACTGATAGTAATGTACTGTATATATCTATACGCTGATAGTAATGTACTGTATATATCTATACGCTGATAGTAATGTACCGGTATATATCTATACACTGATAGTAATGTACTGTATATATATCTATACACTGATAGTAATGTACTGTATATATCTATACACTGATAGTAATGTACTGTATATATATCTATACACTGATAGTAATGTACTGTATATATATATATATCTATACACTGATAGTAATGTACTGTATATATATATATATCTATACACTGATAGTAATGTACTGTATATATATATATCTATACACTGATAGTAATGTACTGTATATATATATATATATATACACTGATAGTAATGTACTGTATATATATCTATACACTGATAGTAATGTACTGTATATATATCTATACACTGATAGTAATGTACTGTATATATCTATACACTGATAGTAATGTACTGTATATATATCTATACACTGATAGTAATGTACTGTATATATCTATACACTGATGGTAATGTACTGTATATATATCTATACACTGATAGTAATGTACTGTATATATATCTATACACTGATAGTAATGTACCGTATATATATCTATACACTGATAGTAATGTACTGTATATATCTATACACTGATAGTAATGTACTGTATATATATCTATACACTGATAGTAATGTACTGTATATATATATATATATACACTGATAGTAATGTACTGTATATATATCTATACACTGATAGTAATGTACTATATATATATCTATATACTGATAGTAATGTACTGTATATATCTATATACTGATAGTAATGTATTGTATATATATCTATATACTGATAGTAATGTACTGTATATATATCTATACACTGATAGTAATGTACTGTATATATATCTATACACTGATAATAATGTACTGTATATATCTATACACTGATAGTAATGTACTGTATATATATATATCTATACACTGATAGTAATGTACCGTATATATATCTATACACTGATAGTAATGTACCGTATATATATCTATACACTGATAGTAATGTACCGTATATATATCTATACACTGATAGTAATGTACTGTATATATCTATACACTGATAGTAATGTACTGTATATATATCTATACACTGATAGTAATGTACTGTATATATCTATACACTGATAGTAATGTACCGTATGTATATATATCTATACACTGATAGTAATGTACTGGTATATATCTATACACTGATAGTAATGTACTGTATATAGATCTATACACTGATAGTAATGTACTGTATATATATCTATACACTGATAGTAATGTACTGTATATATATCTATACACTGATAGTAATGTACTGTATATATCTATACACTGATGGTAATGTACTGTATATATATCTATACACTGATAGTAATGTACTGTATATATATCTATACACTGATAGTAATGTACTGTATATATATCTATACACTGATAGTAATGTACTGTATATATCTATACACTGATAGTAATGTACTGTATATATCTATACACTGATAGTAATGTACCGTATATATATATATCTATACACTGATAGTAATGTACTGTATATATATCTATACACTGATAGTAATGTACTGTATATATATCTATACACTGATAGTAATGTACCGGTATATATCTATACACTGATAGTAATGTACTGTATATATATCTATACACTGATAGTAATGTACTGTATATATCTATACACTGATAGTAATGTACTGTATATATATCTATACACTGATAGTAATGTACTGTATATATATATATATCTATACACTGATAGTAATGTACTGTATATATATATATATATATATATCTATACACTGATAGTAATGTACTGTATATATATATATCTATACACTGATAGTAATGTACTGTATATATATATATATCTATACACTGATAGTAATGTACTGTATATATATCTATACACTGATAGTAATGTACTGTATATATATCTATACACTGATAGTAATGTACTGTATATATCTATACACTGATGGTAATGTACTGTATATATATCTATACACTGATAGTAATGTACTGTATATATATCTATACACTGATAGTAATGTACTGTATATATATATATATACACTGATAGTAATGTACTGTATATATATCTATACACTGATAGTAATGTACTGTATATATATCTATACACTGATAGTAATGTACTGTATATATATCTATACACTGATAGTAATGTACTGTATATATATCTATACACTGATAGTAATGTACTGTATATATCTATACACTGATGGTAATGTACTGTATATATATCTATACACTGATAGTAATGTACTGTATATATATCTATACACTGATAGTAATGTACCGTATATATATCTATACACTGATAGTAATGTACTGTATATATCTATACACTGATAGTAATGTACTGTATATATATCTATACACTGATAGTAATGTACTGTATATATATATATATATATATATACACTGATAGTAATGTACTGTATATATATCTATACACTGATAGTAATGTACTATATATATATCTATATACTGATAGTAATGTACTGTATATATCTATATACTGATAGTAATGTATTGTATATATATCTATATACTGATAGTAATGTACTGTATATATATCTATACACTGATAGTAATGTACTGTATATATATCTATACACTGATAATAATGTACTGTATATATCTATACACTGATAGTAATGTACTGTATATATATATATCTATACACTGATAGTAATGTACCGTATATATATCTATACACTGATAGTAATGTACCGTATATATATCTATACACTGATAGTAATGTACCGTATATATATCTATACACTGATAGTAATGTACTGTATATATCTATACACTGATAGTAATGTACTGTATATATATCTATACACTGATAGTAATGTACTGTATATATCTATACACTGATAGTAATGTACCGTATGTATATATATCTATACACTGATAGTAATGTACTGGTATATATCTATACACTGATAGTAATGTACTGTATATAGATCTATACACTGATAGTAATGTACTGTATATATATCTATACACTGATAGTAATGTACTGTATATATATCTATACACTGATAGTAATGTACTGTATATATCTATACACTGATTGTAATGTACTGTATATATATCTATACACTGATAGTAATGTACTGTATATATATCTATACACTGATAGTAATGTACTGTATATATATCTATACACTGATAGTAATGTACTGTATATATCTATACACTGATAGTAATGTACTGTATATATCTATACACTGATAGTAATGTACCGTATATATATATATCTATACACTGATAGTAATGTACTGTATATATATCTATACACTGATAGTAATGTACTGTATATATATCTATACACTGATAGTAATGTACTGTATATATATCTATACACTGATAGTAATGTACTGTATATATATCTATACACTGATAGTAATGTACTGTATATATATCTATACACTGATAGTAATGTACCGGTATATATCTATACACTGATAGTAATGTACTGTATATATATCTATACACTGATAGTAATGTACTGTATATATCTATACACTGATAGTAATGTACTGTATATATATCTATACACTGATAGTAATGTACTGTATATATCTATACACTGATAGTAATGTACTGTATATATCTATACACTGATAGTAATGTACCGTATATATATATATCTATACACTGATAGTAATGTACTGTATATATATCTATACACTGATAGTAATGTACTGTATATATATCTATACACTGATAGTAATGTACTGTATATATATCTATACACTGATAGTAATGTACTGTATATATCTATACACTGATAGTAATGTACTGTATATATCTATACACTGATAGTAATGTACCGTATATATATATATCTATACACTGATAGTAATGTACTGTATATATATCTATACACTGATAGTAATGTACTGTATATATATCTATACACTGATAGTAATGTACTGTATATATATCTATACACTGATAGTAATGTACCGGTATATATCTATACACTGATAGTAATGTACTGTATATATATCTATACACTGATAGTAATGTACTGTATATATCTATACACTGATAGTAATGTACTGTATATATCTATACACTGATAGTAATGTACTGTATATATCTATACACTGATAGTAATGTACTGTATATATCTATACACTGGTAGTAATGTACCGGTATATATCTATACACTGATAGTAATGTACTATATATATCTATATACTGATAGTAATGTACTATATATATCTATATACTGATAGTAATGTATTGGTATATATCTATATACTGATAGTAATGTACTGTATATATATCTATACACTGATAGTAATGTACTGTATATATATCTATACACTGATAGTAATGTACTATATATATCTATATACTGATAGTAATGTACTATATATATCTATATACTGATAGTAATGTATTGGTATATATCTATATACTGATAGTAATGTACTGTATATATCTATACACTGATAGTAATGTACTGTATATATATCTATACACTGATAGTAATGTACTGTATATATATCTATACACTGATAGTAATGTACTGTATATATCTATACACTGATAGTAATGTACTGTATATATCTATACACTGATAGTAATGTACCGGTATATATCTATACACTGATAGTAATGTACTATATATATCTATATACTGATAGTAATGTACTATATATATCTATATACTGATAGTAATGTATTGGTATATATCTATATACTGATAGTAATGTACTGTATATATATCTATACACTGATAGTAATGTACTGTATATATATATCTATACACTGATAGTAATGTACTGTATATATCTATACACTGATAGTAATGTACCGGTATATATCTATATACTGATAGTAATGTACTGGTATATATCTATACACTGATAGTAATGTACTGTATATATCTATATACTGATAGTAATGTACTATATATATCTATATACTGATAGTAATGTATTGGTATATATCTATATACTGATAGTAATGTACTGTATATATATCTATACACTGATAGTAATGTACTGTATATATATCTATACACTGATAGTAATGTACTGTATATATATATCTATACACTGATAGTAATGTACCGTATATATCTATACACTGATAGTAATGTACCGTATATATATCTATGCACTGATAGTAATGTACTGTATATATCTATACACTGATAGTAATGTACTGTATATATATCTATACACTGATAGTAATGTACTGTATATATATCTATACACTGATAGTAATGTACTGTATATATATATCTATACACTGATAGTAATGTACTGTATATATATCTATACACTGATAGTAATGTACTGTATATATATCTATACACTGATAGTAATGTACTGTATATATATCTATACACTGATAGTAATGTACTGTATATATATCTATACACTGATAGTAATGTACTGTATATATATCTATACACTGATAGTAATGTACTGTATATATCTATACACTGATAGTAATGTACCGTATATATATCTATACACTGATAGTAATGTACTGTATATATATATCTATACACTGATAGTAATGTACTGTATATATATCTAT
Source organism: Rhinoderma darwinii (assembly GCF_050947455.1). Lineage (NCBI taxonomy): Eukaryota > Metazoa > Chordata > Amphibia > Anura > Rhinodermatidae > Rhinoderma > Rhinoderma darwinii. The sequence goes on from NC_134687.1 coordinate 666,120,537, forward strand.
ACACTGATAGTAATGTACTGTATATATCTATACACTGATAGTAATGTACTATATATATCTATACACTGATAGTAATGTACCGTATATATATCTATACACTGATAGTAATGTACCGTATATATATCTATACACTGATAGTAATGTACTGTATATATATCTATACACTGATAGTAATGTACTGTATATATATCTATACACTGATAGTAATGTACTATATATATCTATACACTGATAGTAATGTACCGTATATATATCTATACACTGATAGTAATGTACCGTATATATATCTATACACTGATAGTAATGTACTGTATATATATCTATACACTGATAGTAATGTACTGTATATATATCTATACACTGATAGTAATGTACTGTATATATATCTATACACTGATAGTAATGTACTGTATATATATATCTATACACTGATAGTAATGTACTGTATATATATCTATACACTGATAGTAATGTACTGTATATATCTATACACTGATAGTAATGTACTGTATATATCTATACACTGATAGTAATGTACTGTATATATATATCTATACACTGATAGTAATGTACTGTATATATATCTATACACTGATAGTAATGTACTGTATATATATATATCTATACACTGATAGTAATGTACTGTATATATATCTATACACTGATAGTAATGTACCGGTATATATCTATACACTGATAGTAATGTACTGTATATATATCTATACACTGATAGTAATGTACTGTATATATATCTATACACTGATAGTAATGTACCGTATATATATATATACACTGATAGTAATGTACTGTATATATATCTATACACTGATAGTAATGTACTGTATATATCTATACACTGATGGTAATGTACTGTATATATATCTATACACTGATAGTAATGTACTGTATATATATCTATACACTGATAGTAATGTACTGTATATATATCTATACACTGATAGTAATGTATTGGTATATATCTATACACTGATAGTAATGTACCGGTATATATCTATACACTGATAGTAATGTACCGGTATATATCTATACACTGATAGTAATGTACTGTATATATATCTATACACTGATAGTAATGTACTGTATATATCTATACACTGATAGTAATGTACTGTATATATCTATACACTGATAGTAATGTACTGGTATATATCTATATACTGATAGTAATGTTTTGGTATATATCTATATACTGATAGTAATGTACTGTATATATATCTATACACTGATAGTAATGTACTGTATATATATATATCTATACACTGATAGTAATGTACTGTATATATCTATACACTGATAGTAATGTACTGTATATATCTATATACTGATAGTAATGTATTGTATATATCTATATACTGATAGTAATGTACTGTATATATATCTATACACTGATAGTAATGTACCGTATATATATCTATACACTGATAGTAATGTACTGTATATATATCTATACACTGATAGTAATGTACTGTATATATATACACTGATAGTAATGTACTGTATATATATCTATACACTGATAGTAATGTACTGTATATATATCTATATACTGATAGTAATGTACTGTATATATCTATATACTGATAGTAATGTATTGTATATATATCTATATACTGATAGTAATGTACTGTATATATCTATACACTGATAGTAATGTACTGTATATATATCTATACACTGATAGTAATGTACTGTATATATATCTATACACTGATAGTAATGTACTGTATATATATCTATACACTGATAGTAATGTACTGTATATATATCTATACACTGATAGTAATGTACTGTATATATATCTATACACTGATAATAATGTACTGTATATATATCTATACACTGATAGTAATGTACTGTATATATATCTATACACTGATAGTAATGTACTGTATATATATCTATATACTGATAGTAATGTACTGGTATATATCTATACACTGATAGTAATGTACTGTATATATATCTATACACTGATAGTAATGTACTGTGTATATATATCTATACACTGATAGTAATGTACTGTATATATCTATACACTGATAGTAATGTACTGTATATATATCTATACACTGATAGTAATGTACTGTATATATATCTATACACTGATAGTAATGTACTGTATATATCTATACACTGATAGTAATGTACTGTATATATCTATACACTGATAGTAATGTACTGTATATATCTATATACTGATAGTAATGTTTTGGTATATATCTATATACTGATAGTAATGTACTGTATATATATCTATACACTGATAGTAATGTACTGTATATATATCTATACACTGATAGTAATGTACTGTATATATATCTATACACTGATAGTAATGTACTGTATATATATCTATACACTGATAATAATGTACTGTATATATCTATACACTGATAGTAATGTACTGTATATATATCTATACACTGATAGTAATGTACTGTATATATATCTATACACTGATAATAATGTACTGTATATATCTATACACTGATAGTAATGTACTGTATATATATATCTATACACTGATAGTAATGTACCGTATATATATCTATACACTGATAGTAATGTACCGTATATATATCTATACACTGATAGTAATGTACTGTATATATCTATACACTGATAGTAATGTACTGGTATATATCTATATACTGATAGTAATGTACTGTATATATATCTATACACTGATAATAATGTACTGTATATATCTATACACTGATAGTAATGTACTGTATATATATCTATACACTGATAGTAATGTACCGTATATATATCTATACACTGATAGTAATGTACTGTATATATCTATACACTGATAGTAATGTACCGGTATATATCTATACACTGATAGTAATGTACTGGTGTATATCTATACGCTGATAGTAATGTACCGGTATATATCTATATACTGATAGTAATGTACTGTATATATATCTATACACTGATAGTAATGTACTGTATATATCTATACACTGATAGTAATGTACTGTATATATCTATACACTGATAGTAATGTACTGTATATATATCTATACACTGATAGTAATGTACTGTATATATATCTATACACTGATAGTAATGTACTGTATATATCTATACACTGATAGTAATGTACTGTATATATATCTATACACTGATAGTAATATACCGGTATATATCTATACACTGATAGTAATGTACTGTATATATCTATACACTGATAGTAATGTACTGTATATATATCTATACACTGATAGTAATGTACTGTATATATCTATACACTGATAGTAATGTACTGTATATATATCTATACACTGATAGTAATGTACTGTATATATCTATACGCTGATAGTAATGTACCGGTATATATCTATACACTGATAGTAATGTACTGTATATATATCTATACACTGATAGTAATGTACTGTATATAGATCTATACACTGATAGTAATGTACTGTATATATATCTATACACTGATAGTAATGTACTGTATATATATCTATACACTGATAGTAATGTACTGTATATATCTATACACTGATAGTAATGTACTGTATATATATCTATACACTGATAGTAATGTACTGTATATATATCTATATACTGATAGTAATGTACTGTATATATCTATATACTGATAGTAATGTATTGTATATATATATATCTATATACTGATAGTAATGTACCGTATATATATCTATACACTGATAGTAATGTACTGTATATATATCTATACACTGATAGTAATGTACTGGTATATATCTATACACTGATAGTAATGTACCGTATATATATCTATACACTGATAGTAATGTACCGTATATATATCTATACACTGATAGTAATGTACTGTATATATATCTATACACTGATAGTAATGTACTGTATATATCTATACACTGATAGTAATGTACTGTATATATCTATACACTGATAGTAATGTACTGTATATATATATCTATACACTGATAGTAATGTACTGTATATATCTATACACTGATAGTAATGTACTGTATATATATCTATACACTGATAGTAATGTACTGTATATATATCTATACACTGATAGTAATGTACTGGTGTATATCTATACACTGATAGTAATGTACTGTATATATCTATACACTGATAGTAATGTACTGTATATATATCTATACACTGATAGTAATGTACTGTATATATCTATACACTGATAGTAATGTACTGTATATATCTATACACTGATAGTAATGTACTGTATATATATCTATATACTGATAGTAATGTACTGTATATATCTATACACTGATAGTAATGTACTGTATATATATCTATACACTGATAGTAATGTACTGTATATATCTATACGCTGATAGTAATGTACCGGTATATATCTATACACTGATAGTAATGTACTGGTATATATCTATACACTGATAGTAATGTACTATATATATCTATATACTGATAGTAATGTACTGTATATATATCTATACACTGATAGTAATGTACTGTATATATATCTATACACTGATAGTAATGTACTATATATATCTATACACTGATAGTAATGTACTGTATATATATATCTATACACTGATAGTAATGTACTGTATATATCTATACACTGATAGTAATGTACTGTATATATATCTATACACTGATAGTAATGTACTGTATATATCTATACACTGATAGTAATGTACTGTATATATCTATACACTGATAGTAATGTACTGTATATATATCTATACACTGATAGTAATGTACTGTATATATAGCTATACACTGATAGTAATGTACTGTATATATATCTATACGCTGATAGTAATGTACTGTATATATATCTATACACTGATAGTAATGTACTGTATATATATCTATACACTGATAGTAATGTACTGTATATATATCTATACACTGATAGTAATGTACTGTATATATCTATACGCTGATAGTAATGTACTGGTATATATCTATACACTGATAGTAATGTACTATATATCTATACACTGATAGTAATGTACTGTATATATCTATACGCTGATAGTAATGTACCGGTATATATCTATACACTGATAGTAATGTACTGGTGTATATCTATACACTGATAGTAATGTACTGTATATATCTATACACTGATAGTAATGTACTGTATATATATATATATCTATACACTGATAGTAATGTACCGTATATATCTATACACTGATAGTAATGTACCGGTATATATCTATACACTGATAGTAATGTACTGTATATATCTATACACTGATAGTAATGTACTGTATATATATCTATACACTGATAGTAATGTACCGTATATATATCTATACACTGATAGTAATGTACTGTATATATATCTATACACTGATAGTAATGTACTGTATATATCTATACACTGATAGTAATGTACTGTATATATCTATACACTGATAGTAATGTACTGTATATATATATATCTATACACTGATAGTAATGTACTGTATATATCTATACACTGATAATAATGTACTGTATATATATCTATACACTGATACTAATGTACTGTATATATCTATACACTGATAGTAATGTACTGTATATATATCTATACACTGATAGTAATGTACTGTATATATCTATACGCTGATAGTAATGTACTGTATATATCTATATACTGATAGTAATGTACTGTATATATCTATACACTGATAGTAATGTACTGTATATATATCTATACACTGATAGTAATGTACTGTATATATATCTATACACTGATAGTAATGTACTGTATATATCTATACACTGATAGTAATGTACTGTATATATATCTATACACTGATAGTAATGTACTGTATATATCTATACACTGATAGTAATGTACTGTATATATATCTATACACTGATAGTAATGTACTGTATATATCTATACACTGATAGTAATGTACTGGTATATATCTATACACTGATAGTAATGTACCGTATATATATCTATACACTGATAGTAATGTACTGTATATATCTATACACTGATAGTAATGTACCGGTATATATCTATACACTGATAGTAATGTACCGTATATATATCTATATACTGATAGTAATGTACTGTATATATCTATACACTGATAGTAATGTACTGGTGTATATCTATACACTGATAGTAATGTACTGTATATATATCTATACACTGATAGTAATGTACTGTATATATATATCTATATACTGATAGTAATGTACTGTATATATCTATACACTGATAGTAATGTACTGTATATATATCTATACACTGATAGTAATGTACTGTATATATCTATACACTGATAGTAATGTACTGTATATATCTATACACTGATAGTAATGTACTGTATATATATCTATACACTGATAGTAATGTACTGTATATATATCTATACACTGATAGTAATGTACTGTATATATATCTATACACTGATAGTAATGTACCGTGTATATATATCTATACACTGATAGTAATGTACTGTATATATATCTATACGCTGATAGTAATGTACTGTATATATATCTATACACTGATAGTAATGTACCGTATATATATCTATACACTGATAGTAATGTACTGTATATATCTATACACTGATAGTAATGTACTGTATATATATCTATACACTGATAGTAATGTACCGGTATATATCTATACACTGATAGTAATGTACTGGTATATATCTATACACTGATAGTAATGTACTGTATATATATCTATACACTGATAGTAATGTACTGTATATATCTATACACTGATAGTAATGTACTGTATATATATCTATACACTGATAGTAATGTACTGTATATATCTATACGCTGATAGTAATGTACTGTATATATATCTATACACTGATAGTAATGTACTGTATATATCTATACACTGATAGTAATGTACTGTATATATATCTATACACTGATAGTAATGTACCGGTATATATCTATACACTGATAGTAATGTACTGGTATATATCTATACACTGATAGTAATGTACTGTATATATATCTATACACTGATAGTAATGTACTGTATATATCTATACACTGATAGTAATGTACTGTATATATATCTATACACTGATAGTAATGTACTGTATATATCTATACGCTGATAGTAATGTACCGGTATATATCTATACACTGATAGTAATGTACTGTATATATCTATATACTGATAGTAATGTACTGTATATATATCTATACACTGATAGTAATGTACTGTATATATCTATACACTGATAGTAATGTACTGTATATATATCTATACACTGATAGTAATGTACCGGTATATATCTATACACTGATAGTAATGTACTGGTATATATCTATACACTGATAGTAATGTACTGTATATATATCTATACACTGATAGTAATGTACTGTATATATCTATACACTGATAGTAATGTACTGTATATATATCTATACACTGATAGTAATGTACTGTATATATCTATACGCTGATAGTAATGTACCGGTATATATCTATACACTGATAGTAATGTACTGGTATATATCTATACACTGATAGTAATGTACTGTATATATCTATACACTGATAGTAATGTACTGTATATATCTATACACTGATAGTAATGTACTGTATATATATCTATACACTGATAGTAATGTACTGTATATATATATCTATACACTGATAGTAATGTACTGTATATATATCTATACACTGATAGTAATGTACTGTATATATATATCTATACACTGATAGTAATGTACTGTATATATATCTATACACTGATAGTAATGTACTGTATATATATCTATACACTGATAGTAATGCACTATATATATCTATACACTGATAGTAATGTACTGTATATATATCTATACACTGATAGTAATGTACCGTATATATCTATACACTGATAGTAATGTACTGTATATATATCTATACACTGATAGTAATGTACTGTTTATATCTATACACTGATAGTAATGTACTGTATATATCTATACACTGATAGTAATGTACTGTATATATATCTATACACTGATAGTAATGTACTGTATATATCTATACACTGATAGTAATGTACTGTATATATATCTATACACTGATAGTAATGTACTGTATATATCTATACACTGATAGTAATGTACTGTATATATATCTATACACTGATAGTAATGTACTGTATATATATCTATATACTGATAGTAATGTACTGTATATATCTATACACTGATAGTAATGTACTGTATATATATCTATATACTGATAGTAATGTACTGTATATATCTATACGCTGATAGTAATGTACCGGTATATATCTATACACTGATAGTAATGTACTGGTATATATCTATACACTGATAGTAATGTACTATATATATCTATACACTGATAGTAATGTACTGTATATATCTATACGCTGATAGTAATGTACCGGTATATATCTATACACTGATAGTAATGTACTGGTATATATCTATACGCTGATAGTAATGTACCGGTATATATCTATACACTGATAGTAATGTACTGGTGTATATCTATACACTGATAGTAATGTACTGTATATATCTATACACTGATAGTAATGTACTGTATATATCTATACACTGATAGTAATGTACTGTATATATCTATACACTGATAGTAATGTACTGTATATATATCTATACACTGATAGTAATGTACCGTATATATATCTATATACTGATAGTAATGTACTGGTATATATCTATATACTGATAGTAATGTACTGTATATATATCTATACACTGATAGTAATGTACTGTATATATATCTATACACTGATAGTAATGTACTGTATCTATATCTATACACTGATAGTAATGTACCGTATATATATCTATACACTGATAGTAATGTACCGTATATATATCTATACACTGATAGTAATGTACTGTATATATCTATACACTGATAGTAATGTACCGTATATATATCTATACACTGATAGTAATGTACTGTATATATCTATACACTGATAGTAATGTACTGTATATATATCTATACACTGATAGTAATGTACTGTATATATATCTATACGCTGATAGTAATGTACTGTATATATCTATACACTGATAGTAATGTACCGTATATATATCTATACACTGATAGTAATGTACTGTATATATATCTATACACTGATAGTAATGTACTGTATATATCTATACACTGATAGTAATGTATTGTATATATATCTATACACTGATAGTAATGTACTGTATATATCTATACACTGATAGTAATGTACCGTATATATATCTATACACTGATAGTAATGTACTGTATATATCTATACACTGATAGTAATGTACTGTATATATATATATCTATACACTGATAGTAATGTACTGTATATATCTATACACTGATAATAATGTACTGTATATATATCTATACACTGATAGTAATGTACTGTATATATATCTATACACTGATAGTAATGTACCGTATATATATCTATACACTGATAGTAATGTACTGTATATATCTATACACTGATAGTAATGTACTGTATATATCTATACACTGATAGTAATGTACTGTATATATCTATATACTGATAGTAATGTATTGTATATATCGATATACTGATAGTAATGTACTGTATATATATCTATACACTGATAGTAATGTACCGTATATATATCTATACACTGATAGTAATGTACTGTATATATATCTATACACTGATAGTAATGTACTGTATATATATATATATACACTGATAGTAATGTACTGTATATATATCTATACACTGATAGTAATGTACTGTATATATATCTATATACTGATAGTAATGTACTGTATATATCTATATACTGATAGTAATGTATTGTATATATATCTATATACTGATAGTAATGTACTGTATATATCTATACACTGATAGTAATGTACTGTATATATATCTATACACTGATAGTAATGTACTGTATATATATCTATACACTGATAGTAATGTACTGTATATATATCTATACACTGATAGTAATGTACTGTATATATCTATACACTGATAGTAATGTACTATATATATCTATACACTGATAGTAATGTACTGTATATATATCTATACACTGATAGTAATGTACTGTATATATCTATGCACTGATAGTAATGTACTGTATATATCTATACACTGATAGTAATGTACTGGTATATATATCTATACACTGATAGTAATGTACTGTATATATATCTATACACTGATAGTAATGTACTGTATATATATCTATACACTGATAGTAATGTACTGTATATATATCTATACACTGATAGTAATGTACTGTGTATATATATCTATACACTGATAGTAATGTACTGTATATATATCTATACACTGATAGTAATGTACTGTATATATATCTATACACTGATAGTAATGTACTGTATATATATCTATACACTGATAGTAATGTACTGTATATATCTATACACTGATAGTAATGTACTGTATATATCTATACACTGATAGTAATGTACTGTATATATCTATATACTGATAGTAATGTTTTGGTATATATCTATATACTGATAGTAATGTACTGTATATATATCTATACACTGATAGTAATGTACTGTATATATATATATCTATACACTGATAGTAATGTACTGTATATATCTATACACTGATAGTAATGTACTGTATATATCTATATACTGATAGTAATGTATTGTATATATCTATATACTGATAGTAATGTACTGTATATATATCTATACACTGATAGTAATGTACCGTATATATATCTATACACTGATAGTAATGTACTGTATATATATCTATACACTGATAGTAATGTACTGTATATATATATATACACTGATAGTAATGTACTGTATATATATCTATACACTGATAGTAATGTACTGTATATATATCTATACACTGATAGTAATGTACTGTATATATCTATACACTGATAGTAATGTACTGTATATATATCTATACACTGATAGTAATGTACTGTATATATATCTATACACTGATAGTAATGTACTGTATATATATCTATACACTGATAGTAATGTACTGTATATATATATCTATACACTGATAGTAATGTACTGTATATATATCTATACACTGATAGTAATGTACTGTATATATCTATACGCTGATAGTAATGTACTGTATATATATCTATACACTGATAGTAATGTACTGTATATATATCTATACACTGATAGTAATGTACTGTGTATATATATCTATACACTGATAGTAATGTACTGTATATATCTATACACTGATAGTAATGTACTGTATATATCTATACACTGATAGTAATGTACTGTATATATCTATACACTGATAGTAATGTACTGTATATATCTATACACTGATAGTAATGTACTGTATATATCTATACACTGATAGTAATGTACTGTATATATATCTATACACTGATAGTAATGTACTGTATATATCTATACACTGATAGTAATGTACTGGTATATATCTATACACTGATAGTAATGTACTATATATATCTATACACTGATAGTAATGTACTGTATATATATCTATACACTGATAGTAATGTACTATATATATCTATATACTGATAGTAATGTACTGTATATATATCTATACACTGATAGTAATGTACTATATATATCTATATACTGATAGTAATGTACTGTATATATATCTATACACTGATAGTAATGTACTGTATATATCTATACACTGATAGTAATGTACTGTATATATATCTATACACTGATAGTAATGTACTGTATATATCTATACACTGATAGTAATGTACTGTATATATATCTATACACTGATAGTAATGTACTGTATATATCTATACACTGATAGTAATGTACTGTATATATATCTATACACTGATAGTAATGTACTGTATATATATCTATATACTGATAGTAATGTACTGTATATATCTATATACTGATAGTAATGTATTGTATATATATATCTATATACTGATAGTAATGTACCGTATATATATCTATACACTGATAGTAATGTACTGTATATATATCTATACACTGATAGTAATGTACTGGTATATATCTATACACTGATAGTAATGTACCGTATATATATCTATACACTGATAGTAATGTACCGTATATATATCTATACACTGATAGTAATGTACTGTATATATATCTATACACTGATAGTAATGTACTGTATATATCTATACACTGATAGTAATGTACTGTATATATCTATACACTGATAGTAATGTACTGTATATATATCTATACACTGATAGTAATGTACTGTATATATCTATACACTGATAGTAATGTACTGTATATATATCTATACACTGATAGTAATGTACTGGTGTATATCTATACACTGATAGTAATGTACTGTATATATCTATACACTGATAGTAATGTACTGTATATATATCTATACACTGATAGTAATGTACTGTATATATCTATACACTGATAGTAATGTACTGTATATATCTATACACTGATAGTAATGTACTGTATATATATCTATACACTGATAGTAATGTACTGTATATATCTATACACTGATAGTAATGTACTGTATATATATCTATACACTGATAGTAATGTACTGTATATATCTATACGCTGATAGTAATGTACCGGTATATATCTATACACTGATAGTAATGTACTGGTATATATCTATACACTGATAGTAATGTACTATATATATCTATATACTGATAGTAATGTACTGTATATATATCTATACACTGATAGTAATGTACTATATATATCTATACACTGATAGTAATGTACTGTATATATATCTATACACTGATAGTAATGTACTGTATATATCTATACACTGATAGTAATGTACTGTATATATATCTATACACTGATAGTAATGTACTGTATATATCTATACACTGATAGTAATGTACTGTATATATCTATACACTGATAGTAATGTACTGTATATATATCTATACACTGATAGTAATGTACTGTATATATCTATACACTGATAGTAATGTACTGTATATATATCTATACACTGATAGTAATGTACTGTATATATCTATACACTGATAGTAATGTACTGTATATATATCTATACACTGATAGTAATGTACTGTATATATAGCTATACACTGATAGTAATGTACTGTATATATATCTATACGCTGATAGTAATGTACTGTATATATATCTATACACTGATAGTAATGTACGGTATATATATCTATACACTGATAGTAATGTACTGTATATATCTATACACTGATAGTAATGTACTGTATATATATCTATACACTGATAGTAATGTACTGTATATATATATCTATATACTGATAGTAATGTACTGTATATATCTATACACTGATAGTAATGTACTGTATATATATATCTATACACTGATAGTAATGTACTGGTATATATCTATACACTGATAGTAATGTACTGTATATATATCTATACACTGATAGTAATGTACTGTATATATATATATCTATACACTGATAGTAATGTACTGTATATATATCAATACACTGATAGTAATGTACTGTATATATCTATACGCTGATAGTAATGTACCGGTATATATCTATACACTGATAGTAATGTACTGGTATATATCTATACACTGATAGTAATGTACTATATATATCTATACACTGATAGTAATGTACTGTATATATCTATACGCTGATAGTAATGTACCGGTATATATCTATACACTGATAGTAATGTACTGGTATATATCTATACGCTGATAGTAATGTACTGTATATATCTATACACTGATAGTAATGTACTGTATATATATCTATACACTGATAGTAATGTACTGTATATATATCTATACACTGATAGTAATGTACTGTATATATATCTATACGCTGATAGTAATGTACTGTATATATATCTATATACTGATAGTAATGTACTGTATATATCTATACACTGATAGTAATGTACTGTATATATATCTATACACTGATAGTAATGTACTGTATATATATATATCTATACACTGATAGTAATGTACTGTATATATCTATACACTGATAGTAATGTACTGTATATATATATCTATACACTGATAGTAATGTACCGTATATATCTATACACTGATAGTAATGTACCGGTATATATCTATACACTGATAGTAATGTACTGTATATATATCTATACACTGATAGTAATGTACTGTATATATCTATACACTGATAGTAATGTACTGTATATATATCTATACACTGATAGTAATGTACCGTATATATATCTATACACTGATAGTAATGTACCGTATATATATATCTATACACTGATAGTAATGTACTGTATATATATCTATACACTGATAGTAATGTACTGTATATATCTATACACTGATAGTAATGTACTGTATATATCTATACACTGATAGTAATGTACTGTATATATATATATCTATACACTGATAGTAATGTACTGTATATATCTATACACTGATAATAATGTACTGTATATATATCTATACACTGATACTAATGTACTGTATATATCTATACACTGATAGTAATGTACTGTATATATATCTATACACTGATAGTAATGTACTGTATATATCTATACGCTGATAGTAATGTACTGTATATATCTATATACTGATAGTAATGTACTGTATATATCTATACACTGATAGTAATGTACTGGTATATATCTATACACTGATAGTAATGTACCGTATATATATCTATACACTGATAGTAATGTACCGTATATATATCTATACACTGATAGTAATGTACTGTATATATATCTATACACTGATAGTAATGTACTGTATATATCTATACACTGATAGTAATGTACTGTATATATCTATACACTGATAGTAATGTACTGTATATATATCTATACACTGATAGTAATGTACTGTATATATCTATACACTGATAGTAATGTACTGTATATATATCTATACACTGATAGTAATGTACTGTATATATATCTATACACTGATAGTAATGTACTGGTGTATATCTATACACTGATAGTAATGTACTGTATATATCTATACACTGATAGTAATGTACTGTATATATATCTATACACTGATAGTAATGTACTGTATATATCTATACACTGATAGTAATGTACTGTATATATCTATACACTGATAGTAATGTACTGTATATATATCTATACACTGATAGTAATGTACTGTATATATCTATACACTGATAGTAATGTACTGTATATATATCTATACACTGATAGTAATGTACTGTATATATCTATACGCTGATAGTAATGTACCGGTATATATCTATACACTGATAGTAATGTACTGGTATATATCTATACACTGATAGTAATGTACTATATATATCTATATACTGATAGTAATGTACTGTATATATATCTATACACTGATAGTAATGTACTATATATATCTATACACTGATAGTAATGTACTGTATATATATCTATACACCGATAGTAATGTACTGTATATATCTATACACTGATAGTAATGTACTGTATATATATCTATACACTGATAGTAATGTACTGTATATATCTATACACTGATAGTAATGTACTGTATATATCTATACACTGATAGTAATGTACTGTATATATATCTATACACTGATAGTAATGTACTGTATATATCTATACACTGATAGTAATGTACTGTATATATATCTATACACTGATAGTAATGTACTGTATATATCTATACACTGATAGTAATGTACTGTATATATATCTATACACTGATAGTAATGTACTGTATATATAGCTATACACTGATAGTAATGTACTGTATATATATCTATACGCTGATAGTAATGTACTGTATATATATCTATACACTGATAGTAATGTACTGTATATATATCTATACACTGATAGTAATGTACTGTATATATATCTATACACTGATAGTAATGTACTGTATATATATATCTATACACTGATAGTAATGTACTGTATATATATCTATACACTGATAGTAATGTACTGTATATATATCTATACACTGATAGTAATGTACTGTATATATATCTATACACTGATAGTAATGTACTGTATATATCTATACACTGATAGTAATGTACCGTATATATATCTATACACTGATAGTAATGTACCGGTATATATCTATACACTGATAGTAATGTACTGTATATATATCTATACACTGATAGTAATGTACCGGTATATATCTATACACTGATAGTAATGTACCGGTATATATCTATACACTGATAGTAATGTACTGTATATATATATATCTATACACTGATAGTAATGTACTGTATATATCTATACACTGATAGTAATGTACCGTATATATCTATATACTGATAGTAATGTACCGGTATATATCTATACACTGATAGTAATGTACTGTATATATATCTATACACTGATAGTAATGTACTGTATATATATATATCTATACACTGATAGTAATGTACCGTATATATATCTATACACTGATAGTAATGTACTGTATATATATATCTATACACTGATAGTAATGTACCGTATATATATCTATACACTGATAGTAATGTACTGGTATATATCTATACGCTGATAGTAATGTACCGGTATATATCTATACACTGATAGTAATGTACTGTATATATATCTATACACTGATAGTAATGTACTGTATATATCTATACACTGATAGTAATGTACTGTATATATCTATACACTGATAGTAATGTACCGGTATATATCTATACACTGATAGTAATGTACTATATATATATCTATACACTGATAGTAATGTACTGTATATATATCTATACACTGATAGTAATGTACCGTATATATATCTATACACTGATAGTAATGTACCGTATATATATCTATACACTGATAGTAATGTACTGTATATATATCTATACACTGATAGTAATGTACTGTATATATCTATACACTGATAGTAATGTACTGTATATATCTATACACTGATGGTAATGTACTGTATATATATCTATACACTGATAGTAATGTACTGTATATATATCTATACACTGATAGTAATGTACTGTATATATATCTATACACTGATAGTAATGTACTGTATATATATCTATACACTGATAGTAATGTACTGTATATATATATCTATACACTGATAGTAATGTACTGTATATATCTATACACTGATAGTAATGTACTATATATATCTATACACTGATAGTAATGTACTGTATATATCTATACACTGATGGTAATGTACTGTATATATATCTATACACTGATAGTAATGTACTATATATATATCTATACACTGATAGTAATGTACTATATATATCTATACACTGATAGTAATGTACTGTATATATCTATACACTGATAGTAATGTACTATATATATCTATACACTGATAGTAATGTACTGTATATATCTATACACTGATGGTAATGTACTGTATATATATCTATACACTGATAGTAATGTACTGTATATATATCTATACACTGATAGTAATGTACTATATATATCTATACACTGATAGTAATGTACTGTATATATCTATACACTGATAGTAATGTACTGTATATATCTATACACTGATAGTAATGTACTGTATATATCTATACACTGATGGTAATGTACTGTATATATATCTATACACTGATAGTAATGTACTGTATATATATATATACACTGATAGTAATGTACTGTATATATATCTATACACTGATAGTAATGTACTGTATATATCTATACACTGATAGTAATGTACTGTATATATATCTATACACTGATAGTAATGTACTGTATATATATCTATACACTGATAGTAATGTACTGTATATATCTATACACTGATAGTAATGTACTGTATATATATATATCTATACACTGATAGTAATGTACTGTATATATATCTATACACTGATAGTAATGTACTGTATATATATCTATACACTGATAGTAATGTACTGTATATATCTATACACTGATAGTAATGTACTGTATATATATCTATACACTGATAGTAATGTACTGTATATATCTATACGCTGATAGTAATGTACCGGTATATATCTATACACTGATAGTAATGTACTGGTATATATCTATACGCTGATAGTAATGTACCGGTATATATCTATACACTGATAGTAATGTACTGTATATATCTATACACTGATAGTAATGTACTGTATATATATATATCTATACACTGATAGTAATGTACTGTATATATCTATACACTGATAGTAATGTACTGTATATATATATCTATACACTGATAGTAATGTACCGTATATATCTATACACTGATAGTAATGTACCGGTATATATCTATACACTGATAGTAATGTACTGTATATATATCTATACACTGATAGTAATGTACTGTATATATCTATACACTGATAGTAATGTACTGTATATATATCTATACACTGATAGTAATGTACCGTATATATATCTATACACTGATAGTAATGTACCGTATATATATCTATACACTGATAGTAATGTACTGTATATATATCTATACACTGATAGTAATGTACTGTATATATCTATACACTGATAGTAATGTACTGTATATATCTATACACTGATAGTAATGTACTGTATATATATATATCTATACACTGATAGTAATGTACTGTATATATCTATACACTGATAATAATGTACTGTATATATATCTATACACTGATACTAATGTACTGTATATATCTATACACTGATAGTAATGTACTGTATATATATCTATACACTGATAGTAATGTACTGTATATATCTATACGCTGATAGTAATGTACCGTATATATCTATACACTGATAGTAATGTACTGTATATATATCTATACACTGATAGTAATGTACTGTATATATATCTATACACTGATAGTAATGTACTGTATATATATCTATACACTGATAGTAATGTACTGTATATATCTATACACTGATAGTAATGTACCGGTATATATCTATATACTGATAGTAATGTACTGTATATATCTATACACTGATAGTAATGTACCGGTATATATCTATACACTGATAGTAATGTACCGGTATATATCTATACACTGATAGTAATGTACCGTATATATATCTATATACTGATAGTAATGTACTGTATATATCTATACACTGATAGTAATGTACTGGTGTATATCTATACACTGATAGTAATGTACTGTATATATATCTATACACTGATAGTAATGTACTGTATATATATATCTATATACTGATAGTAATGTACTGTATATATCTATACACTGATAGTAATGTACTGTATATATATCTATACACTGATAGTAATGTACTGTATATATATCTATACACTGATAGTAATGTACTGTATATATATCTATACACTGATAGTAATGTACCGTGTATATATATCTATACACTGATAGTAATGTACTGTATATATATATATCTATACACTGATAGTAATGTACTGTATATATCTATATACTGATAGTAATGTACTGTATATATATCTATACACTGATAGTAATGTACTGTATATATCTATACACTGATAGTAATGTACTGTATATATATATATCTATACACTGATAGTAATGTACTGTATATATATCTATACACTGATAGTAATGTACTGTATATATATCTATACACTGATAGTAATGTACTGTATATATCTATACACTGATAGTAATGTACTGTATATATATCTATACACTGATAGTAATGTACTGTATATATCTATACACTGATAGTAATGTACTGTATATATATCTATACACTGATAGTAATGTACTGTATATATATCTATACACTGATAGTAATGTACTGTATATATATCTATACACTGATAGTAATGTACTGTATATATCTATACACTGATAGTAATGTACTGTATATATCTATACACTGATAGTAATGTACCGTATATATATCTATACACTGATAGTAATGTACTGTATATATCTATACACTGATAGTAATGTACTGTATATATATCTATACACTGATAGTAATGTACTGTATATATCTATACACTGATAGTAATGTACTGTATATATATCTATACACTGATAGTAATGTACTGTATATATCTATACACTGATAGTAATGTACTGTATATATATCTATACACTGATAGTAATGTACTGTATATATATCTATATACTGATAGTAATGTACTGTATATATATCTATACACTGATAGTAATGTACTGTATATATATATACACTGATAGTAATGTACTGTATATATATATACACTGATAGTAATGTACCGTATATATATATATCTATACACTGATAGTAATGTACTGTATATATATCTATACACTGATAGTAATGTACTGTATATATCTATACACTGATAGTAATGTACTGTATATATATCTATACACTGATAGTAATGTACTGTATATATCTATACACTGATAGTAATGTACTGTATATATCTATACACTGATAGTAATGTACTGTATATATATCTATACACTGATAGTAATGTACTGTATATATATCTATACACTGATAGTAATGTACTGTGTATATATATATATCTATACACTGATAGTAATGTACTGTATATATATCTATACACTGATAGTAATGTACTGTATATATCTATACACTGATAGTAATGTACTGGTATATATCTATACACTGATAGTAATGTACTGTATATATATCTATACACTGATAGTAATGTACTGTATATATCTATACACTGATAGTAATGTACTGGTATATATCTATACACTGATAGTAATGTACTGTATATATATCTATACACTGATAGTAATGTACTGTATATATATATCTATACACTGATAGTAATGTACTGTATATATCTATACACTGATAGTAATGTACTGTATATATATCTATACACTGATAGTAATGTACTGTATATATCTATACACTGATAGTAATGTACTGTATATATCTATACACTGATAGTAATGTACTGTATATATATCTATATACTGATAGTAATGTACTGTATATATCTATACGCTGATAGTAATGTACCGGTATATATCTATACACTGATAGTAATGTACTGTATATATATCTATACACTGATAGTAATGTACTGTATATATATCTATACACTGATAGTAATGTACTGTATATATATATCTATACACTGATAGTAATGTACTGTATATATATCTATACACTGATAGTAATGTACTGTATATATATCTATACACTGATAGTAATGTACTGTATATATATCTATACACTGATAGTAATGTACTGGTATATATCTATACACTGATAGTAATGTACTATATATATCTATACACTGATAGTAATGTACTGTATATATCTATACGCTGATAGTAATGTACCGGTATATATCTATACACTGATAGTAATGTACTGGTATATATCTATACGCTGATAGTAATGTACCGGTATATATCTATACACTGATAGTAATGTACTGGTATATATCTATACGCTGATAGTAATGTACCGGTATATATCTATACACTGATAGTAATGTACCGGTATATATCTATACACTGATAGTAATGTACTGTATATATATATATCTATACACTGATAGTAATGTACTGTATATATATCTATACACTGATAGTAATGTACTGTATATATATCTATACGCTGATAGTAATGTACTGTATATATATCTATACGCTGATAGTAATGTACTGTATATATCTATACGCTGATAGTAATGTACTGTATATATATCTATACACTGATAGTAATGTACTGTATATATATCTATACACTGATAGTAATGTACTGTATATATATCTATACACTGATAGTAATGTACCGTATATATATCTATACACTGATAGTAATGTACTGTATATATCTATACACTGATAGTAATGTACTGTATATATATCTATACACTGATAGTAATGTACGGTATATATATCTATACACTGATAGTAATGTACTGTATATATCTATATACTGATAGTAATGTACTGGTATATATCTATATGCTGATAGTAATGCACTGGTATATATCTATATACTGATAGTGATGTACTGTTATATATCTTTATACTGATAGTAATGTACTGGTATATATCTATATACTGATAGTAATGTACTGGTATATATCTATACACTGATAGTAATGTACTGGTATATATCTATATACTGATAGTAATGTACTGGTATATATCTATACACTGATAGTAATGTACTGTATATATCTATATACTGATAGTAATGTACTGGTATATATCTATATACTGATAGTAATGCACTGGTATATATCTATATGCTGATAGTAATGCACTGGTATATATCTATATACTGATAGTTATGTACTGTTATATATCTATATACTGATAGTAATGTACTGGTATATATCTATATACTGATAGTAATGTACTGGTATATATCTATATACTGATAGTAATGTACCGGTGTATATCTATATGCCAGTACATTAGCCTGTGTACTAATAGTACACAGGCAGTTGTTAGGACATACCTAAGTATGTCCTAACAACAGGAAATATGGTAAGACAGCCATGGGGTCCTTTAATAGACCCTGGGCTGTCTGCCCATATATGGTATGTCCCTCAATCGCATGGATTCCTGTGACGCGATCCAAGGGGCATCCCCCCTTCTCATTTTCCCCTGAATGCTGCAGTCCGCTGTGATCGCATCATTCACGGGATTAGCGGCGGAGATGAGAGATTTCTCTGATCTCCACCGTTATAGAGAGGGGCTGCAGCTGTGTAATACAGTAATCGCCCCGCTCCTGACATTAAGTGTGCGCGGTCAGCATGATGTGAAGCGGCCGGCGCTGCAGTAATGAGCGGCGGTTCAGGCACTGAAGACAGAACATGGGGGTGTTTTGTAGTGCGCCCGCCATGTTCTGTCTTGTGCCGCCGCCCATTAGTGCAGCGCCGGCCGCATCACATCATCCTGACCCCGCGCACTTGTTATCAGGACTCCAGAGCGAGGCAATGGCTGTATTACAGAGCCGCAGCACCGCTCTTATACGTCCGCACAGCTAAGTATCGAAATACATGAAATAAAGGTATCGAACCATTTGGGGATGCAGAGTATCGAAACAGTATCGAAGTTTCGATGCACCGTGCATCCCTAATAGCAACACGTCCTGCTCTTCCCGCTGTGTCCAGGTGACCCATATGACATGTGACCTCTCCAGCTTGTGATTGGCTGCAGGGATCACATGACGCCTTCTTCTTTATATATGTGTAACCTGCAGCGTTGCTGTGAACACGCGGTGGAGCCGCAGAGGATTCTGGGAACAATGGCGTTTGTTGCGGAACTTGACTTTCCCATTGAACTTAATGGAGAAATTCTGCAACAAATGCGCAGCGAATCCGTGGTTTAAATCTGATATCCTGCGTGTTTATAATCCGCACCGCAGGTTAACCCCTTAACCACCAGGCCAGGTTCTGTTTTAGTTTTTTCCTCCTTTCCTAACTTTTTTAATTTTTTCGTTGATGGAGCGTTGTTGGGGATTATATTTTACGGGGCGGGTTGTAGGTTTTTTACTACTTTTTTGTTGGTGCTAAGGTGACCAAAAAACAGCAGTTGATGTTTTGTTTGTTACGGCGTTCACCGTGCGGTGTAAATAATGTTATATTGTAATGGTTTTGACTTTTACGGATGCGGTGATCCCAGTTATGATTATCATTTTTGTTTTTTACATTACTTTAGAAGAAAAAATGTTTTTTTTTAAAAATAAATAAATCTATATTTATTACTCCCCTGGGGGACGTGAACTAGTGCGGATTAGATCGCTGGTACAATACACTGTAACACAAATGTATCGCAGTATATCGTGATTAAGCTTAAGGGGTTAATAGGAGCAGAAAAATGGCGTTCCTACATTACCCCCCCCCCACAGGCTGCCATGACAACCATTCATACCCCGTGTTTGCATGGCGAGGGGCCGATGAGTTGTCAGAGAGGACCACCCCCTCTTCTAAAAGCTTAGATTCTGCAGTCGCTATTGACCGCAGCATCTAAGTAGTTACATGTCCGGGATCGGCGTTCTCTCTGATCCTGGCTGTTAGTGCGAGGTGTCAGCTGCCTGTAAATCGCTCCATACTTCTCCCCCCCCCCGCACCATGACGTTCAGTGTTGTCATGGGGATGGCCGCCTTTGGACATGACTGATGGATTTCTGGCGTCTTTCTTGTTAGTATCTAGAAGAGGTTTCTGTATTCGCACCATTAATGTTGTACGACTGACATATTGACCCTGACATTGTAGAGAGCGGATGAGATAAATGACGTGATGTGTATAATCTATATCTGTCTTACTAGTGACACCCCGTTATCTGTACAAGACGAAAAACTATTTGTAGCTTTGTTATAATTCCAGGATCAGCTTTTTATGACCACGGTGGAAATAACCTTCAGTGGTGAGACAAGTCTGACTCCGTATTTCACTCTCACATAAACTCGGGGGAGACGTTGTCCTCGTGTTGGGGTCTCTCTGGAATAACTCGTACACCATCCCGAATAATGTCATCCAGTCCTGACCGCAAATGGGAAGACACTTTACAATAATGTTTCTGAGCTCCTTATACTTCACGCTAAAAGAAGTCGTAAAATATCATCATTTATCAGTGAAATAGTTAATAGTTTATAGTTCAAAAACATCCAGAATAAAACGCTTTGTAAGGTGAAGTTTTTATCACTTCAAAAATAATGACCGGACTTATAAATGACAATATTTTAATTAGTTTTTTTTCTCTACACCAGAGTTTCCCAAGCTTTTCAGGCTCGAGGCACCCCTTGGGAAAAAAAAAAATACTCAAGGCACCCCCTACCAAATAACGTTTACTAAAAGATCAAAAAAATGCTAAAAAAAACAAGCTGTACCCAGTATTTATATATAACTGTGATTTATTAGCACTTGAAAACAACTTTCAAACTCAAAACGAAAATTGGGACACCTGGGCGAGCTTCTTCCTGAATCTGAGGCCTGATTTCGGACACACACTCAAGAAGCAGACGGTTACTTTGAATTTAAGTGTAATCATTCTTGTTGGGCAGGAGAAGGCTTGCTCACAATGTCAGTCGTTTGATGTGGAGAAATCCAGTAGAAGGTCTGCAGCTGTCTTATAGATGGCAGGATATTCTATTTGGAAATCCAGATTGAAATCACAGAATTGTATCTTGAATGTTTGGTCACACCTCAGTTCCCTTTCCAAATCATTTTTACCAGAAGGCATATAACTGCTACTAAATAGTAATAGACAATACCTATAATTGTTACCCATTTGTATCCCATTTGAACTTACCTTTTGATGGGACATCTGGGATTGCTTCTTGCACAACAGTTGGATCTGTGGCCCGCTTGGCTCTTTATGCTTGTGGGCAGGAGAAGGCTTGCTCGCCAACGTGTGGAGAAGGGAAGTAGAAGGTCTACAGCTGTTTTACAGATGGCAGGATATTCTGTTTGAATTGAAAGCCAGAAAACATCAGTTGGTGCTTCACTGAATTTTATCTTCAGTTTTCGGTCACACTGCAATTCACTTGGGGCTCGTGGTGTGGTGTCCACTTTTAGGCTGATTATGCAGTATACCGGTTGGTATAGGTCCTGGGACCGGATGTAATGACGGGGGTGGGGAGACAGACAAGTGAGCCCTAATCTACCCGCCACTCAGTCCCTGCCTACTTGCAACGACCCGCCCTAGGCGACAGGGTACAACTGGGCGACGGTCCCTACGCTCAATAAGTGCACGACAGACAAACAGACAAGGGTACACAGTGCTAGGGGGAGAAAGGGGAAGTTGCCCACGGCAACACCGTGAGCAACAAGAGAAGTGAACAAGCCGAGTCAAACCAGGAGAGTACGAGGTACCAAACGCAGAGCAGAATAGTAGTGAACAAGCCGAGTCAAACCAGGAGTGTACGAGGTACCAAACGCAGAGCAGGAGAGTAGTCAGCAAGCCGGGGTCAATATGAAGCAAGGACAATAGTACAAGAAGCTGCAGCAGGGCCAGGAAACCAACAGAGAAGAATCACAAGCAAGGAGGAACAGGAAAGGCAGGTATAAATAGACAGAGGGCGGGAGCTAGCTCCGTCTGGCCAGGCTGTGATAGGTTCTCCCACTCCTAAACCTGCCACCCTGAGTGGTGGAAGATGGAGTCAGTCTCACAGACATAGAAGCAGGTGCAGACTGATTATCTATGGGCGTTAACCCCGAAGCTGTGCCTGGCAGATCCTTTACACCGGATTTGATTTGCGGTTACCCCCTGGTCACTATATCTTTACACTCACACATATACCAGTGTGGGTGGGCTCTGCTCGCTATATACTCTGTTTGGCTCATTACTTTCTCTATTATGCAGGCACTGTGCATGTACCACATTGTGGTTTTTGAGCTTCTTTATTTGCAAGTTGTTCTATGAATTGTTTATTATGCTTTTCTTTGCCTCTTGAGTATTATTTACTTGTTACAGCTCTTGTATTCTCCTCATCCATGCATTTAAATTTTATGTCTTATTTTAGGTCCTCATGGCCAACATGTTTTTATGTATATTTAATAAAGTATTGCCATTATTACAAGTCATACTTGTGTACTTGATGTTTGATTTTGTCCCTTTTTGGGATGTGTGATATGTCCACACATACAGTCATGGGTATTCATTCTTTGTTTTTCTTTTGATATGTGTGGACGTTTATCGTGAACGTTTATCGTTTGGTTTGTTACTATATAGGTATTCATCACACCTCAATTAACTTATCTGTTCTTCTTCAGGCAGGGAGAACTGTGCATTTCTTATCCAGTCATATAACTCCGATTCAGAAGATAAAGAAGAGAAATAATGGTCCAAATTCTCAGACAATGATTTCACATGACTGATTGCTAATGCAATTACTTCTTCATCAGGCCGACCGTCACCAGTAACTTGACTTAAAAGATGAAACATTTCTGTTCTTGAAAGAAGGTGCTTTTCCCAAATTTTTAGTTTGTTCTTAAAAGCCAGGAGTTTGTCTGTGGCAGTAAGTATGTTCTCTTTCGGCTCCTGCATGCTGGTATTTAAGGTGTTAAGATGTTGATATATACTGGCTAGATATGCCAATTTCTGCAGAAAAGCATCGTCTTCCAAAAAGTTTGAAAATACTGTTCTTTTGCTGTTCTTGAAGAAGATAAGCATTTCGTTACGAAGCTCAAATACTCTGGTTGAAACGGTTCTAATTGTAGTCCTCTCCGGTCTCCGACCTTTGCAGCAGGTGTCCGGTCTTCCCTATGTCATCTGAGCGGTAAATGTCCTGTGCAGGAAGGGGTTAAATGAGTAAAATACAAGTTTATACAGAATCTTATCCCACAAAACAATGTATCACTCTGCTCCGCTCCACCTGCGCTATAACATGATACTACACTGCATTTTCCGTATATATAATGTTACCTCAGCTGCTGCAGAACCTCACAGTTCATATCAAACACTGACTGCATAGTGTGCACCACGTCTTGTGAGATGTCAGCAATGTCTCCCCAGTATCCGCCATGTGTCAGGTTGTCAGGAGTCAGGACTTCATTGGGGGGGGGGGGGTGTCTTCATTTTACTCTTCTCACCTGAGAGATATGCCATAAATGTCTGATATATGGGGGTCCCACCTCTATGTGGAGAACGGGCTGCCCCCGACCCGGCTGGTGAGGTGATGACTACATCCAGGTGGAGAATGAATGGAGAGGTGACCACACATGTGCACTACTCTCTCCATTCACTTGTATAGGAGTTCCAGAAACAGCTGAGCACGGCCAGAGGTGGAGCCGCATCTACCAGACATTTCTGGCATATCCTGGGGAGAAATGTCCGTGTTGGGAATACCCCTTTATTCCATGTGGTGACGGCTCTGAGAAGATCTTTCTCTCAATGATGAATAAGTGAGGTTCTGTATGTCACACATGATGTTGTCCCCTGTATGATCTCCATCTTCTCCTTTCTCCATAAAGACGTCTGCAGTACTAGATCCTCCAGTTCCTCCAGTTTTCTCATCTTCTCCTCCACAACGTTCCTTCTCCTGAGTGACCCAGCAAGGATGGACAAGGACAGGAATGAGATGAGCAGAAGAATATTAGACTTCACCTTGAAGATCATCTACCTGTTGAGCGGAGAGGTAAACTTTTCTACATTATAGAACAAGTCACACATAGGGAAGGGATAATACATAATAGGAAGTAATAGGAAGAATCCAGTGTCCTGTATAACAGCGTCCAGACCTTCCAAGTGACGTCAAGAAGCCACCAGCAGAAAAGCTGAAGATCAGCCACCAATATGGTCAGTTATGTGCCATGTCACCAATGCAGCAATAGTAATGTTGTAGAGCAATGAGAATGACAAGGAACCAGGAGGATCAGGATGACCTCTATATAGAAACATAGAAGATGACGGCAGGAGGAGAGCACATGGTCCATCTAGTCCCCCAATATTATTTCCTTTTTAGTTTTGGCCTCGTTCTATTTTCTCAATGTCTTTTTGTAGGTGAGGTCTCCAGTATTACAGATGTGGGGTCACTAGAGCTCTATACAGCGGGGTCACAATCTCCCTCTACTGAGGGGGGAATACTGTGTTCAGTTCTCTAAGTGTCTCTCTCCATACACAGGAGTACACAATAGTGAAGAAGACATCGGGTGACTGTACGACTCCCATCATCCATGAGTCAGGAGGATGGAGCAGTAGTCAGAGCCCCATCACAGAGCTTCCCCCGCACTCCCGGATACATGAGAAGAAGATCTTAGAACTGATCTACAAGATGACTGAGCTGCTGACTGGAGAGGTGACACTGCTGGGAATGCTGGGAAATTCTACAGTAACAGCACTGGAGGAGTCTGGGTGATGACTGTATCATTGTGTGTGTCAGGTTCCTATAAGGTGTGAGGACGTCGCTGTCTATTTCTCCATGGAGGAGTGGGAGTATCTAGAAGGACACAAGGATCTGTACGAGGAGGTCATGATGGAGGACTACCTTCCGCGCACATCACAAGGTGAGAAGATACAGATATTATATGTTGTTTATTTTTTGAAGTGTTAATTTCATCATGTGCAGTATATACAGGTGATTCCTGATCTCTGATCACACGTTCCTCGCTTTGCTGCAGTGCTGCACTAGGTTATGTTCACACGCAGAAGTTTCCATATATCTGAATGTAGTTCTTTCTGCAGTAGGTGCATGAATTTTTAGTAACCACATTCAGATGAGTTGAATGCAATTTCATCACAAAGTCCTAATGCCGCACATCACTGTCCGAACCGTAAAGTCATGGAACCGACTCCCACAGGATTTGGTAATGGTAAGGTGTGGAGAGAGATAAGAAAGGGTTAAAGATATTCCTTGTAAGACACAATACACAGGGTCACTGGTAGTAATGAGGAATGTGGATCCAGGGATCTGTCCGATTGAAAGTAAAACAGGTTGAACAATGTGTGTGTGCGGAGATATAATGCTTTATTTATTTTACACTCCATTACATTTTATTTTAAACATTTTATTGGAATGGAGTTTCAGGGGGATTGAACTCAAGAACAAGCGGAATCCAGCAGCAGGACGCTAGAAATGTAGAAGACCTGCTCAGGGTGGTCATGGACTGTTAAACTTTACTCTTACTGTGCAGGGAGAAGCTGCTGCTCATTACACGCCGTTCTCCCTGCAGTAACACTACGGTCCGAGCTGTGCTCCGTAGGGATGTCTCGATACCAGAATTTGGACTTCGAAACCGATACTTTGTGTAGTGTTGCGATTTCTATACCAATTCGATACTTTGCCAACAGTAATAAAAAAAAAAGTTATTTAATTTTCTAATGTGAGGCGCGAGATGTGATGAATTTTGAATGTGCCTCACATTAATAGTAATTAACCCCATCATGTTTCTCAGTCATAGTGGGTTAATGTGTGAGGCACATGATGGGGTTAATTACTATTAATGTGAGGCACATGGAGGTTAAATTCATCACACCTCGTGCCTCACATTAATAAGTGAAAGAAAGCAGTTTTTATTTTATTTTTTTACAATGTACACATCAAAAATGATGCAAAAAAATTGTTGTGCAGGTTTTTACGGCCGCGCCAATACTGAATGTGTGGATGTTTTATGTATTGAGACTTATTTTAATGTTTATTGTAAAAAAGGTTTATGTGTATTTTTTTTAATTTAATATTATTTGATGCTTTTACTTTATTTTTAAACTGTAATGTCCTGGCCTATATCTACATGCTGATAGTAATGTACTGTATATATCTATATGCTGATAGTAATGTACCGTATATATCTATATACTAATAGTAATGTACCGTATATATCTATATACTGATAGTGATGTACTGGTATATATCTATATACTGATAGTAATGTACTGTATATATCTATACACTGATAGTAATGTACCGGTATATATCTATATGCTGATAGTAATGTACTGGTATATATCTATATACTGATAGTAATGTACCGGTGTATATCTATATGCCAGTACATTAGCCTGTGTACTAATAGTACACAGGCAGTTGTTAGGACATACCTATGTATGCTCTAACAACAGGAAATATGGTAAGACAGCCATGGAGTCCTTCAATGGACCCTGGGCTGTCTGCCCATATATGGTATGTCCCCCAATCGCGTCACAGGAATTCCTGTGATGTGATCCAAGGGGCATCCCCCCTTGTCACTTCCTCTTGAATGCTGCAGTCCACTGTGATCGCAGCATTCACAGGATTAGCGGCGGAGATGAGAGGTTTCTCTGGTCTCTGCCGTTATAGAACAGGGCTGCGGCTGTGTAATACAGTCATCCCCCCGCTCCTGACAATAAGTGCGTTCGCGGTCAGCATGAGGAGATGCGGCCGGCGCCGCATTAATGAGCGACGGCGCAGGCACTAAGGACAGAACATGGGGGTGTTTTGTAGTGCGCCGCCATGTTCTGTC
Source organism: Rhinoderma darwinii (assembly GCF_050947455.1). Lineage (NCBI taxonomy): Eukaryota > Metazoa > Chordata > Amphibia > Anura > Rhinodermatidae > Rhinoderma > Rhinoderma darwinii. Next base: position 666,151,385 of record NC_134687.1, read on the forward strand.
TTCCGCGCTGCCCGCATCACCTCATCCCGACGCACTTGTTATCAGGACTCTGGAGCGGGGCAGTGGCTGTGTTACACAGCCGTAGCCCCACTCCCTACATTCATGTGTTATAATACTGAGCTGTGCGGCCGCACAGCTAAGTATCGAAATGCATGAAATAACGGTATCGAACCGTTTGGGGATGCAGATTATCAAAACAGTATCGAAGTTTCAATGCATCGTGCATCCCTAGTGCTCAGTACTTTTCCCTCTGCATGAGCATAGCTCCGTACAAGCAGTGAGAGGGTTAAAGAGCGACTTCCATTGTATTATATTGTTGGGGTTCATGTGATTGGGAGTTGTGTAATATTACATACATATTAATTATGTGACCGCCCGCAGTTTTGTCCGGTGATATGAGCTGATTGTCGGATCTTTCAGCAGCAGGACCCATGGCGCACGCCTACTCTCTGGACCAGCCTCTTATTTGAGAAGATTTGTCCAGTTAGAACAATCCATTTAGTGTGGATGTCTCAGGTCTCTTATGTTCCCCTATCAGAGGGCAGCATAGGATCGGGGGGTAGACGCTGAGATCTGGGATATAAGGTTTTCTATGACATCATTTACTATTTTCATGTAAAGAACGGTATAAATACTGGCAGGACTCCTAGAGAAAGCCTGTGAGTCCTGCTTCCCCCGCCCACACACAATGATTTCCCTTTGTCATCCTGCTCATAAAATCTGAGAGTTTGTCAGACGTTCCTGATGGAGCCGATGCCTGAGCTCCAAACAGACGTTCCTTACTTTACCTCCTGCCTGTGCTGAACATGTAAGGAGCAATGCTGGAAGGGGTTAATATCAGCCCCCTGTCATTTGCGGTATGAGCTTCTAACCTTGTGTAAGGAGACCAGACGCCCTTAAGATTCTGTTCTGATTTAACTGTATTCTGTTAGGAAGCGTCTGTGTCTTTAAGAAACTGACCTCGGCTTGTCTCTCGTTAACCCCTTGTTTACCGGTTTTGATCATCTGCTCCCGGCTGGTTGTGACCTCTGCTGTACCTGATTTCCACTAGCCCTGTTTTGGACTTTCTGTTTACCCTCTGGCTGTCTCGTTACCTGTTCAGGTTTAGCCTGCATTGCACCCCTTATCCAACACTAAACTCTGTTAGAACAACCTGGGTTCTGTGCATCAAAAACCATCCCGCCTTGCGGTGGGCTCTGGCGAATACCTCAGAGTAGCCTTAGATTCTGTCGATCAGAGTTGTGACGGATTTGGGGTTGCGGTTTTATTTGCATGCTTACTCCCGACGGTCTCCAGCAGACTTTTGGGAATTGCGCAACTAGTGATTCTATAACATATTCGGGACGTGCAGCTGATTTTATACCATAATTAATAACATAGAAATACATTGATATCGAAACAGTAGAGGTTCACACCTTCTTAGAAACCTTGATCAGCCAATAATAACTAAGGGAACCTGTCAGTAGGTTTGGAGCCACTAAACCACCAGCATACCGATATACAGCCGGGGTCTAGTGTTCAATACCTGCCTACCTCATAAACAGATGTTAAGGAATAGTTAGTAAAGTAAATTACAACTTACCGAAACGAGCTCGGGAGCGACATCAGGCGCATATGAAGCAGAGGACAGTTCACTGCGCATGCACAGTAAAGTGAGGTGTAGTGTCCTCGGCTTCATATGTGCATGCACCCGATGCTGCTGGACTTCTTCCGGTAAGTTGTCATTTACTTTACCAACCATTCTCTAAATGTCCTTTTTTTTAGGTAGGCAAGTTTAGAGCGCTAAACTCAGGCTTCATGACGGCATACTGGTGGTTTAGAGGCTTTAAACCTACTAACCGGTTCCTTTTAAAGGCTATGTTCAGCTTTTTGAACTGAAATTATTTTTCTTGTTAATTTTCTTTCTCAATGCAAAATTAAGCAACTTTCTAAATAGTCTTCATTACAATTTCCTACCATTTGGCTGCTGTGGACATTGTAAAACCCCTGTAGACAGTTGGTCTCCTGCAAATTCTAACTTAGATCCGTCAGTGCACTCCTCTTAATGGCTGACTCTACTGCTCTTCCCCCTCCCTTCTCTCAGTGTTAGAGATGGCAGCGGAGGGTTGCACAGACAAGATCACACAAGCTGTTAGTATCATAGTGAAGATAGGAAGGAGAGCACACAGGCTATCAAGATGATTTCTCTACACTCGGACCTGCTATGTACACCCCCCCCCCCCCACACACACACACACACACACACACACACACACACACGCGGCTATCTCTAACACTAAAAAAAGAAAGGAGGAGGGAGAGTGGTTGAGTCAGCCGCCAGCAGCAGTGGAGTGACGGATTTGAGTTACAATTTGCAGGAGACCAGCTGTCTACAGGAGTTACACAGGCTCTACAGCAGCCAAGTGGTAGGACCTTTTTAATGACCTTTTAATTTAGTAAGTTGCTTAATTTTACATTTAGGAAGCAAATGAACATTAAAAAGAATTCAGTTCAAAGGTGTACATAGCCTGTAAGTAGTACAATATTAAACGACATCTGCTCATGATGAAAAGCCAGTAAATCATATGATCCTACATTACTTTTTTATTTTCAGTGTCTGAAACTAAAGATAACAAGAAGTTGTGGCCCCTTATCCTCAGTGCGTTAGAGCCAAACACAGATAATATCCAACAAAATCTCCGCCCAAAATTAAATGTGTTCAGAAAGCAAAATATTCTAATCCAAATATCCAATAATGATTCTGAAGTTTATTTAAATATTCAAAATTCAGGCAAAATGGAGCAAGTGGCCACTCCATAGTGGAGTTCTCCTACATTTCCCTCCTCTCCTGATTCTATCACTCTTAGTAAGAAAGGTTTAGTAAACAACAAGGAGAAATTCTTCTCTTCTACTAACATTATTGTGTTATCTGCAGTATACATTGCCACCATATTATTCATAGTTGATACACATCTGTTACTGGCCCCTAGGATTATTTTAATATCTTTGTATATAAGAAATCTTATGGCCATACCTTGAACCATTACCTGAGGCGTCTCACTGAACCATCTGTTTGGCCTTCGTCGGGCTGATATACGTCAGTATACAGCTACAAAACTGTATAGAATAGCGTAGTACACTACACTATTCCATCCTGCGGAGTCCAGTAAAAAACATATACCCAAACATCATTTTTTTTTTTACAATTGGGGCCTATAGGTGGCAGATGGCACTATATGGCATCCGTCACAGGACTCCGTTAAACGGATAAGGTGAGAAGCTCCAATGATGTAACTGAACAGTTTTCACTGGACCTTCCCTGGGCAAACTCAATCGTTGCAATACTGTGTATCTCCGCCTCGGAAGTTTCGGAGGAGGCTTGGCCTGATCCTGCTCCTTGAATAACCTTCTCTAGAACAGAGACAATAGAGCCTGCAGTGTGCACGGTGGATGTGACCCTCTTTTCCTCGCCACACCAGCACAGCAGTATATATCGTGCCCCCGTCTCTTGCTTAGTCATGTCCACCTCGCAGTGCTCGTGCCACAGACAAGAACACTTCCCACTTCCGGCCCGCACCTCATAGCTGGGCACAATACATACTCCCCGAATGAGGCGGCTGCAAGGGGGGAACAAACTACAGTACATACAGCATGACAGGCATTGTTTCTATGAACTATACATAGTATATAGGGAACAAGGAGTAGTATGGAAGAGGTGAAGGCGAGGTGGGGTGATCACTGTTTACCTCTGTTACACTGACTGCATCTTCTGCATGGGAGTAGTAAAGATCACCCTTGTTCCCCTATACCGTGTATTGTTCAGTGAAGCGCTGCCTGCGAGGGGAAAGGGGCTGTATAGGTCACGTGTCTCATTGTATGTCTATTGAGTGAGATACGTTGCAGCTTTCCATGCAAGGTATACTTCGGGAGTCCTCTTGATGTGTAACTCCGATAGAAGGCTCAAAACTTGGTTTGCACAGATCCTAAGATATACACCCATCAGCCATAACATTAAAGGGAATGTGTCGCGAATGAAACTTTTTTTTTTTAAGTGTCGTTACTTATTTCTATTACATTTTTTAAGTTTTTTTGCCGTATTTTTTTTTCTTCCATATGGTGGAAAGTATTAAAAATGAAATAATAATTTGACGTTTTCCTTTGTTGGCCACCAGGGGGAGCACTTCACAGAATTACAGCAAGGTGAATAAGGCAAAGCAACCTGACTCACAGCTGCCGTAAATGTGGGAGGGAATCTCACCCCCCCCCCCTCCTACAAGCCTGGAAAAGGTGTCTTCAAATTGCTAAGCAGTGTCCGGCAGCCATTTTGGGTGGGATTCTGCAGCTGGCAGAAGTTATAGAACACCAAAAGGCTATGGGTATGTTCACACGCTTACTAAACAAAGGGAAACCAGATCCTGATTTTCAGCCATTTTTTAATCAAACTCGCGTTTTTTACGGCCGTTTTTGGATATTTTCTATAAAGTCAATTAAAAACGTCTCCAAAAACATCCCAAGTAGTGATGTGCACTTCATTTTGGTGGGCGTTTTTTACGTGCGCGTTTTGGAAAACGAGCACGTAAAAAAACGCCCTGTCGAAACAGAACGCCGTATTTCCCATTGAAACCAATGGGCAGATGCTTGTAGGCGTTCTTCCGATTTTTCAGCTGAACACATTGTGTGTGAACATACCTTTAGAATGATGAAAGTGAAGTTAATGACTTTTCATTTTCAGTTGACCGGTTCACATGCCATGTATTTGACACGTGGTTTTTTTTGCACATTTTATGTGCCAAAAACCACATTAAAAAAAATGCTTGATTACACTTGATTTTGCGCGTTTGGGGGGATTTGTGTGTGTGTGTGGGGTGCTAGCCGCTGATTCTTCAATACAGCTGATGAGCGGCTATGAACTATCAGCGGCGCCCGTGCACGCTCTGACACACCCACACACACACGAAAAGTCTTAAAGGGGTTTCCAGGAAAACATGGTTCCGCACCTGTCCTCAGGTCGTGTGTGGTATTACAGCTCTGTCCTATTGACTTCAATGGAGTTGAACTGCAATACCAGACGCAACCTGAGGACAGGTGCGGCGCTGTGTCTCCAATCCGGACACCCCCTTCTGTCCTGAGATGACCCGACGGGGGAGGCGGGTGTCAGAGCCACTCACCGCCATCACTGCAGACAGAACCACACAACTACGGCATGAGGGCAGGGCTTGTCCTGAGTGCACTGTCTCTTGTTATGGACAGATTTATAGTCACATGAAGCCCGTCTGATGAACCGGTAACCTAGGTCCAATCACATGACAGAGGGGGATCACCAAAAACACTGTGCACGCTCACCCCGTCCATCCAGCCCTTTCCTGGTTATATCTGCTTCTGGGAAAGCTGGGTGACCACCATTACCCCTCCTACTGGAGTGCGTTTGGGGATGTGACTAATGAACCTCTCAGTCTCAGTACAACTAGAGAGATTTACCGTTCAGGGGTCTGGGAAAGCTGGGTGACCACCATTACCCCTCCTACTGGAGTGTGAGAGGTTCATTAGTCACATCCCCAAACACTCCAGTAGGAGGGGTAATGGTGGTCACACAGCTTTCCCAGACCCCTGAACATTAAATCTCTCTAGTTGTACTAAGACTGTTTGGAAATGTGACTAATGAACCTCTTAATCTCAGCACAACTAGAGAGATTTATCGTTCAGGACGTTCCCAGGACAGTTACATAATGTGTCCTTTTATGCAGAGTCTCCTGCACGACTACAGGGGGGCCCGTCGGGTGGGGGGGCCCCTTTGGGGGTCACGAGAGCGGCGTTCTGTCAGAGAAGAGGGTCAGACAGAGACACACACCTTCCCTGCAGTTCAGCTGGTCTTCATGATGGCGCCTGCTATCTCCCTACAAACCAGCTTCTCTGCTGTGTGACTCTGACCTGCGTCTGCGCAGTACAGAGCCAGAGAACAGAAGCAATAGACGGGAGCCGTTCATTGACTCCTATTCATTGTGGCAGCCCCCATAGATAAGTAAAAGAAAGAAAAAAAGAAAAAGTACAACACAAAAACACAAATAAATAAAATGTATTTTAACCCCTTAAGGACGCAGCCTAGTTTTGGCCTTAAGGCTCAGAGCCCATTTTTCAAATCTGACATATTTCACTTTATGTGGTAATAACGTCGGAATGCTTAAACCTACCCAAGCGATTCTGAGATTGTTTTCTCGTGACACATTGGGCTTCATGTTCGTGGTAAAATTTGGTCGATATATTCAGTGTTTATTGGTGAAAAATTGCAAAATTTAGAGAAAATTTTGAAAAAATTGCATTTTTCAGAATTTAAATGCATCTGCTTGTAAAACAGACGGTTATACCACCCCAAATAGTTACTAGTTCACATTTCCCATATGTCTACTTTAGATTGGCATCGTTTTTTGAACATTCTTTTATTTTTCTTGGACGTTACAAGGCTTAGAACATAAACAGCAATTTCTCATATTTTTAAGAAAATTTCAAAAGCCTTTTTTTTAAGGTACCTCTTGAGTTCTGAAGTGGCTTTGTGGGGCCTATGTATTAGAAACCCTGATAAAACACCCCATTTTAAAAACTAGACCCCTCAAAGTATTCAAAACAGCAGTTAGAAAGTTTTTTAACCCTTCAGGCATTTCACAGGAATGAAAGCAAAGTGGAGGTGAAATTTGCAAATTTCATTTTTCTTGCTGAATTTCAATTTTATTCATTTTTTTTTCTGTAACAAAGAAGGTTTTACCAGAGAAACACTACTAAATATGTATTGTCCAGATTCTGCCGTTTTTAGAAATGTCCCACATGTGGCCCTACTGCGCTCGTGGACTAAAAGACAAGCCCTAGAAGCAAAGAAGCACCTAGTGCATTTTGAGTCCTCTTTTTTATTAGAATATATTTTAGGCAGCATGCCAGGTTTGAAGAGGTGTTGAGGTGTCAAAACAGTAGGAATCCCCCAATAGTGACCCCATTTTGTAAACTACACCCCTCAAGGAATTCATTTAGGGTTGTTGTTACCATTTTGACCGCACATTTTTTTCACAGCACGTATTTGAATTGGGCTCTGAAATGAAAAAAATTTCATTTTTTCCAATAAAATGTCATTTGTGATCAAAATTTCTTATTTTCACAGGGAACAAAATACCCCATTTTGTTGCCCAATTTGTCCTTAGTGTGGCAGTACCCCATTTGTGGTGATAAACTGCCGTTTGGGCCCATGGGAGGGCTCAGAAGGAAAGGAGCGCTATATGTTTGTTGGAGTCCAGATTTTGTTGGATTGGTTTTCGGGTGCCATGTCGCATTTGCAGAGCCTCAGAGGTATCAAAGAAATGGAAACCCACCAAAAGTGACCCCATTTTGGAAACTACACCCCTCAAGGAATTCATTTATGGTTATTGTTAGCATTTTGACCGCACAGTTTTTTCACAGCACCTATTTCAATTGGGCTGTGACATTAAAAAAATGTCATTTTTTCCAATAAGATGTAATTTTTTACCAAAATTTCTTATTTTCACAGGGAACAAAATACTCAATTTTGTTGCCCAATTTCTCCTGAGTGCATCAATACCCCATTTGTGGCAATGAACTGCCGTTTGGGCCCATGGGAGGCCTCAGAAGGGAAGGAGCGCTGTGTGTTCTTTGGAGTACAGATTTTGCTGGTTTGGTTTTCGTGTGCCATGTCGCATTTGCAGAGCCCCAGAGGTATCAAAGCAATGGAAACCCACCAGAAGTGACCCCATTTTGGAAACTACACCCCTCAAGGAATTCATTTATGGGTAATGTGACCATTTAGACCCCATAGTTTCTTCACAGAACTTATTTGAATTGGGCTGGGAATTTAAAAAAAATATATTTTTTCCAATAATATGTCATTTTAGCTCAAAAATTCTTATTTTCACAAGAAATAAAATACTCAATTTTGTTGCCCAATTTGTCCTGAGTGCGGCAATACCCCATTTGTGGTGATAAACTGCCGTTTGGGCCCATGGGAGGGCTCAGAAGGGAAGGAGCGCTGTGTGTTCTTTGGAGTACAGATTTTGTTGGATTGGTTTTCGGGTGCCATGTCACATTTGCAGAGCCCCAGAGGTATCAAAGCAATGGAAACCCACCAGAAGTGACCCCATTTTGGAAACTACACCCCTCAAGGAATTCATTTATGGGTAATGTGACCATTTAGACCCAATAGTTTCTTCACAGAACTTATTTGAATTGGGCTGGGAATGAAAACAAAATTATTTTTGTCAAATAATATGTAGTTTTGGCTGAAAATTTCTTATTTTCACAAGAAACAAAATACCCCATTCTGTTGCGCAATTTGTTCTGAGTGCCGTAATACCCCATTTGTTGTGATAAACTGCCGTTTGGGCCCATGAAAGGGCTCAGAAGGAAAGGACCACCATTTGGCGTACTCGGGATTTTCTAGTGCGAAGTCATGTTTGCAGAAGCCCCTGAGGTACCAGTACAGTTGAAACCCGCAAGAAGTGACCCCGTTTTAAAAACTACACCCTTAAGGCATTCATCTAGAGGTGTAGTGGCCATTTTGACCGGAGACCTACACCCCATAAACTGTAATGTGGGTTCTCCCGGGTATGGCAATACCCTACATGTGGCTGTTATCAGCTGCCTGGACACACAGCAGGGCCCAGAGGGGAAAGACGAGGGGGGATAAGCTGTGCGGAGTGCATCAGGGTAAGTAAAATTGGGGTAAATTATAAACCAAGGGATGTATGATAAATTTTAAAACACTTTCATACAGAGCTCTGGTTATTCGGGACACGTGTCACATTGATATATTGTGTCCTCCCTTATCCCCCTCTTATAGCAGACTTTGCACCTCTTTTGACTTTTTCCCTTCTTGCCAGTTTGGGGAACTTCCCCTGGAAAGTGTTGCCCTGGTACGATGCGTGTGGGCTCGCTTCCAGAAGTACTGGGTGCCCCCCCTTCTTGGTCCCTAAAGATTAGGTTCTTGATAATCACCTCTTGAAATTCCAGGAAAGTTCCCGTCTGGCCTGCACATCGACGTAGCACGTACGCATTGTACAAAGCCATCTGTATGATGTGCCCGGCCAGCTTCTTATACCACACCGCATGGCGCTGTAGGGCTTCAGGGCTTGATCTTACAAGTCCATCACTCCCATGTACCTATTGTAGTCCAGGATGCAGTCTGGTTTGGGGGTGGCCTTTCCTTCATATATCCTAAACCTGTAGGTATACCCTGATGCACTCTCACAGCTTATACATCTTCACGCCATACCTTGCCCTCTTACCCGGCAGGTACTCGCGGAATTGAACCCTCCCTTTAAAATGTACTAGGGACTCATCAATAGAAATACACTTCTCGGGGGTGTATGCTTGGGAAAACCGGGCACTGGAACGGTCTAATAGGGGTCTCCGTTTAGACAAACGGTCAAAACTGGGGTAATCTCGGGGTGGGCACGGCTCATTATCAGTATAATGTAAGAAGCGAAGTATTGCCTCATTTATTTATTTTTTTAGGTTCCAGTTCAGTTCTGAAGTTGCTTTGAGGGGCCCATATATTAGAAACCCCATTTTAGAAACTAGACCCCTCAAAGTATTCACAACAGCATGTAGAAAGTTTATGAACCCTTTAGGTGTTTCACAAAAATTTAGAGCAAAGTAGAGGTGAAATTTAAATTTTTTTCTTGTCAGAAAATCCTCTATATACCATTTTTTTTTACAACACAAAAGGATTTATCACAGAAACGCAACTTAATACGTATTGCCCAGATTCTGCAGTTTAGAGAAATATCCCACATGTGGCCCTTGGGCGGTAATGGACTGAAGCACCGGCCTCCGAAGCAAAGGAGCACCCAGTGGATTTTGAGGCCTCTTTTTTATTAGGCACCATGTCCGGTTTGAAGAGGTCTTGTGGTGCCAAAACATTGGAAACCGCCCAAAAGTGACCCCAATTTGGAAACTAGACCCCTTGAGGAATTCATTGTAGTTTTCTTGGGGTGCATGCAGCTTTTTGATCAGTTTTTATTCTATTTTTAGGTGGCGTGGTGACTAAAAAACAGCAATTCTACTATTGTTTTTTTTTCGTTTTTTTTTACAGCGTTCACCGTGCGCTATAAATGACATATTCACTTTATTCTGCGGGGCGATACGATTACGGCGATACCAGATGTTTATAGTTTTTTTTTATGTCTTATGGCGTTTGCACAATAAAATACGTTTTGTAAACAATCATTCACTTTTTGTGTTGCCTTATTCTAAGAGCCATAACGTTTTTATTTTTCAATCAATAAAGCCGTGCGAGGACTTATTTTTTGCGTAACGAACTGTAGTTTTGATCAGTACCATTTTTAGGTACATGCGACTTTTTTGATCTCTTTTTATTCCATTTTTTGGGAGGTGAAGTGACCAAAGAATTGTGATTGTGGTTCGGTTTATTATTATTTTATTTTACGGCGTTCACCGTGCGGGATAAATAATGAAATAATTTTGTAGTTCAGGCCGTTACGGACGCGGCGATACCAATTATGTATAGTTTATTTGTTTGTTTTATATATTTTTATTAATAATAAAGGACTGATAAGGGAAAAAGGGGGATTTTTACTTTTATTACTTTTAAATCTTTTATTTTCTAATTTTTACACATCTTTTTTTAACTTTTTTTTCACTTTATTACTTTGTCCCACTAGGGGACATGAGGGCAGGAGGCTCTGATCGCTATTCTAATACACTGCACTACATGCGTAGTGCAGTGTATTAGAACTGTCAGCTACTCACTGACAGCAAGCATAGTGGGTCCTGACGTTGTCAGGACCCACTAGGCTTCCGTCTATGGCATAGCCGGACGCCATTGTTTGGTGTCCGGTTGCCATAGTCACCATCGCCGGCCGCTATCGCGTAGCAGGCCGGCGATGGCAGCTTAACCCCTAAAAAGCCGCGATCTCTATAGAACGCGGCTTTTAAGGGGTTAATCAGCGGGGACACAGCGATCGGTCCCCGCTGTAGGAGCTGTGACAGCTGCTGAACAAGACAGCAGCGTCACAGCTCCTGTATGTGTCGGGAGGACGGCCGAAACGGCCGTTACTCCCGAGACGTACTATTACGGCATGGAGCGCGAACGATACAGCTGCCATGACGTAATAGTACGTCAAGGAGCGGGAAGGGGTTAATGACATACTAAAAGCAATATTATATTATTTTTTTTTTTTTTAAGTGACACCTTCCCTTTAAAACCACCTTCCTAATATTGTGTATGTCCCCTTCATGCCAACAAAACAGCACTGATTCATCGAGGCATGGAACTCCACAAGTCCTCTGAAGGTTCCTGTTGTATCTGGCACCAAGACGTTAGCAGCAGATCCTTTAAGTCCTGTAAGTTGTGAGGTGGGGCCTCCATGGATCGGACTTGTTTTTCCAGCGTGTCCTACAGATGATCGATCGGATTAAGATCTGGGGAATTTGGAGTTGAAGTGAACACTTTGAGCCCTGAACACTTTGAGCCCTGAACACTTTGAGCCCTGAACACTTTGAGCCCTGAACACTTTGAGCCCTGAACACTTTGAGCCCTGAACACTTTGAAGTCATTGAACTCTTTGTCATGTTCCTCAAACCGTTCCTGAATAATGTTTGCAGTGCGGCAGGGCACATTATCCTGCTAAAAGAGGCCACTGACATTTGACAATACTGCTGCCATGAAGGGGTTTACTTGATATATGACCATGTTTAGGTAGGTGGTATGTTTCAAAATAACATCTACGTGAATGCCAGGACCCAAGTTTTACCAGCAGAACATTGCCCAAAGCATCTCCCTTCCTCAGCCGCCAGCCACTCTGCAATTTGTTCTATAGTAGTTCTTCCCATCTCTACCCCAGGAAAGCGACGCACACGCACCCGCCCGTTCTTTTGATGTAAAAGTTAACTTGATTTAATCAGATTGTGCACCTTTCTTCCGTTGATTTATGGTCAGTTCCGATGCCCATTGTAGAAGCTTTCGCCAGAGGACAGGTGTCGGAATGGGTACTCTGACTAGTCCGCAGTGATGCAGCCCTAAATCGAGCTGAAATGCTCTGTGTGTTCCGACACCTTTCAATCATAGCCAGCATTATGTTTTAGAACAGTTTGTTCTGCAGTAGTTCTCCTGTGGGATCGGACCAGACGGCCAGGCCTTTGTTCCCCACGCACATCAATGACCCTTTCACCAGTTGTCCTTCCTTGGACCACTTTTGATACGTACTAACCACTGCATACTAGGAACACCCCAGATGACCTTCCGTTTTGGAGATGCTGATTCTGACCCAGTCGTCTACAATTCGGCCCTTGTCAAAGTCGCTCAGATTCTTTTGCCTGCCCATGTTTCCAACACATCAACCTTAAAAACTGTTCATTTGCTGCCAAATATCTCCTCCCTTGTCAGGTGCATTGTCAATGTTCTTCACGTCACCTGTCAGTGGTTTTAATGTTATGGCTGATTATTGTATATATTGAGGAGGACAGTGGGGGTCGTTTTCATTTAAAAATATTTACGTATTTGTCCTAATAGGTCGATGGATCTTGCTACAGAGGAGGATGGGGGTGTTCCCTTTCTTTATAGAGCTTCTGTCTCCTGTCCAGGAGGGAGGCCGTCTCTCTAATGGTGCGGTCATGGGCTCACTGAAAACCAATTAACTAAATGTAATCATATATTTTTATTTTCTCATTCTTCATAACCGCACCAGGTAAAAGGAAACTTGGTGTTATAAAACCGTAGAGCTTCCTCCAACACTTCAGTGGTTTCCCATCCCTTGTGGAGACAAAACTTGGAGTAGTTGTTTTCCTTAATACAGGTACTTTGTGTCACTAATAAAAGATGAGGGTCTTTACGGCGGGTTCCCTCTCTTGAAATATAGAATTCTCTAATAAGCAGAGGTGTCATTGTTCCGGGACGTACCAGGGCACTTTTTTTTGGTTGGCAGGGAGCTCTTAATAAATGTCCTCTGCGCCCGACCACATTAAACTGTATCCGCAAATCTCAGGACGCGACCTTTATACATTTTCTGGACATGACCATATACATGAGAGACAATACCATACAAACAACAATCTACCATAAACCTACAGGCCGTCCAGCATATCTGAGATGGAACAGCTTCCATCCGAGACACATAAAGAAATCCATCATCTACAGCCAGGCTCTGCGATACATACGGATCTGTTCAGACTGTGAAGACACAAAACAACACCTGCTATCACTGAGGAATACATTCTTACAACAGGGATACCATCCAAGGATTATAGATGATCAGATCTACAGAGCAACAAGAATTCCAAGGAGCAATCTTCTGGAGTACAAAAAGAAGGAAGACAACAGCAGGGTTCCCCTAGTGGTCATATACAACCCCCAAATGAACATCTTGAGGAAAATTGCTGCTGATCTCCAACCTATATTTAACAAAGACAATAAACTGAAGGAAATATTCCCAGATTTACCACTCCTTGCCTACAAACAGCCACCAAACCTAAGGAATCTCCTGGTCAGAAGTGCCCTCTCACCACCATCAGAGACTGGCACTTTTCCTTGCAACAGTAGAAAATGCAAGACCTGTACCAACATCTGGTCATCAAACACCATCCAGATACCAAACACGCAGCAGGACTATAAAATCACTGGCACGTTCTCCTGTACATCCTCCAATGTAGTGTACATGATCCTGTGTACAAGGTGCATAGATAAAGGAATCTACATCGGAGAGAAAACACAAAAACTACAAACCAGGATGAATCTTCACAGACATACAATAAAACAGGAGGTGGATACACCCGGGGAAAACACTTCTCTGGACCTGATCACAGTTTGGCAGATTTAAAGGTACTCATTCTGAAGGGTCATTTTAAAAACAACAGAGAAAGAAAAATTTGGGAATTCAAGATGATGATAAAATTCCAGTCATTGACACAAGGCCTCAATCTAACACCAGGATTTCTGAGCCACTACATGGACACACGTCACGTCCCCCATCAGACTGACTCCAGATGCCTTAACTCCTAAGTCATCACCCCTATAACCTCCGTTTTATTGCCCCGGCTTATCTTAATGATATATCACTTCATATACTAATTGTCTTTGTGTAACATCTAAATGTTGTAAACTGCCTGAAGAAGGAGCCTCTGAGCTCTGAAAGCTTCATATAGAACTTTTATGGTTAGCCAATAAAGGTATCATACCTATTATACTTTTGTCTTTTTTGACACAAAAGTATTTAACATTTCATATTAAATAAACATAGAATTGCAGGTGTAGAGAGAAGTGTCTGATATATAGACAGATATACAGTAGTCATGTATTCAGTCACTGTGTGTTTCCTACAGATGGATCCAGTAGGAGAAATCCACCAGAGAGAAGTCCCAGTCCTCTGTATTCCCAGGACTGTCCAGAGGAAAATCACAATGTCCCAGAGAATCATCAGGTAGGTGAAGCTGAGCCCTATACCACATCTATATAGGGGGGTGTGGAGCTTTTTGGTTCTGCGGTCATAGATGGGGTCATAGATTTTGGTGGGTTCTTATGTTGATCTGTTAGATTCTTCGCACTCTCTGCTGTATTGTACTGAATTGTTACATATGTGAAATCAGGGGGAAGATTTGACTATTATTAAAGTGGAGGATGAAGCAGAAGAAGAGTGGGTGAGGGGCGAACACCCGTGTAAGAGTGAAATGGAGGAGGAAATTCCAAGAGGTGTTACCAGAGGTCAGTAATAATGAATTTAGAAAGTGAATTGGGAGGTTTGGTAAGGTGGGGTTCCTCCTTAGTTCTACATTACAGTAACACGTCAGACAATGTGCTATACATAGTGCCGGAGCTGAGGGAGCTGTGACTGCACATAGAAGTTCTCTACAAGGTGATCTATGACTCCGGTCATGCACTAGGCTTAGCATCAGATTTTGGGGGGCACCAGAAGCCTGTAAAAATGACAATAATTCAATACATTAGTATGTCTGACGAACGCTGGTTCAAATCCCGTGCAGGGACTAATAAAAAGTGTTAAAAATAGTTAAAAACATTTTTAGTGGTGTACAGAAAATAAAAAAAAACTTTTCCCACTTTTCCTCTAAGGTATTGTAAAAAAGAAACAAAATTGGTATCACCGCCTCCGTATAAAGTCTGAATTATTACAATATGACATTATTTAAATCGCATGGTGAACACCATAAAAAAAAAATGAAACCACCAGAATCGCTATTTTTTTGGTCACTTTAGCGCTAAAAAATAATGTCATAAAAAGTCAACAAAAAGTCGTATGTATTAACAAAAATGACCGCTCGCCCCACAAAAATAAGCCTATACTCTGCTCAATCAACAAAACAAAAAAATAAAATAAAAATAACCGGCAGGATAAAGGTAACGTGATTTATACAGAACAGTGAACGCCACATTTTAAATAAAATTGCCTTTTTTTTTATCAGTTTGCCTAAAACAAATGGAATAAAAAGTGTTTAAAAAGTTACATGTACCCCAAAATGGTATTAATAAAAAGCCCTCAAACCGCTACGTCTATGAAAAAATAAAAAAAGATATGGCTCCCATTAGTCGAGGATGAAAAAATATACAGATGAGCCAGTCGAAGGGGAACTTTCCTTCTGTTTCAGGAGGTGCTTATCAGGGCTCTAATATTTGGGAACCAGGAGGAGAAGGGCCCAAACATATCTGCTGGAAGCGAGGGGGCCCATATTATACCAGGACAACACTTTCCCAGCAAAATTCCCCAAACTACAAAGGTGCAGAGTGTGGACCAAAAGGGGATCGGAAAGCACAGCATTTATCAGTGTGACACCGGCCTGTGTATAAAGGATTGCTCACAGCGTAACCCACATCTATGGAGAATTGTATTATATACCCCATTATTATACCCTCTTATTATACCCTGATGTACTCCACACAGATTACATATATCCTGATGTACTCCTCACATATTACATATACCCTGATGTACTCCGCACATATTACATATACCCTGATGTACTCCTCACATATTACATATATGCTGATGTACTCCTCACATATTACATATACCCTGATGTACTCCTCACATATTACATATACCCTGATGTACTCCTCACATATTACATATACCCTGATGTACTCCTCACATATTACATATACCCTGATGTACTCCTCACATATTACATATACCCTGATGTACTCCTCACATATTACATATACCCTGATGTACTCCTCACATATTACATATACCCTGATGTACTCCTCACATATTACATATACCCTGATGTACTCCTCACATATTACATATACCCTGATGTACTCCTCACATATTACATATACCCTGATGTACTCCTCACATATTACATATACCCTGATGTACTCCTCACATATTACATATACCCTGATGTACTCCTCACATATTACATATACCCTGATGTACTCCTCACATATTACATATATCCTGATGTACTCCTCACAGATTACATATAACCTGATGTACTCCTCACATATTACATATACCCTGATGTACTCCGCACATATTACATATACCCTGATGTACTCCTCACATATTACATATACCCTGATGTACTCCTCACATATTACATATACCCTGATGTACTCCTCACAGATTACATATACCCTGATGTACTCCTCACATATTACATATACCCTGATGTACTCCTCACATATTACATATATCCTGATGTACTCCTCACAGATTACATATAACCTGATGTACTCCTCACATATTACATATACCCTGATGTACTCCGCACATATTACATATACCCTGATGTACTCCTCACATATTACATATACCCTGATGTACTCCTCACATATTACATATACCCTGATGTACTCCTCACATATTACATATATGCTGATGTACTCCTCACATATTACATATACCCTGATGTACTCCTCACATATTACATATACCCAGATGTACTCCTCACACATTACATATACCCTGATGTACTCCTCACATATTACATATATCCTGATGTACTCCTCACATATTACATATACCCTGATGTACTCCTCACATATTACATATATCCTGATGTACTCCTCACATATTACATATACCCTGATGTACTCCTCACATATTACATATATCCTGATGTACTCCTCACATATTACATATATCCTGATGTACTCCTCACATATTACATATACCCTGATGTACTCCTCACATATTACATATACCCAGATGTACTCCTCACACATTACATATACCCCTGGTGTACTCCTCACATATTACATATATCCTGATGTACTCCTCACATATTACATATATCCTGATGTACTCCTCACATTTTACATATACCCTGATGTACCCCTCACATATTACATATACCCTGATGTACTCCTCACATATTACATATACACTGATGTACTCCTCACATATTACATATACCCTGATGTACTCCTCACACATTACATATACCCTGATGTACTCCTCACATATTACATGTACCCTGATGTACTCCTCACATATTAGATATACCCTGATGTACTCCTCACATATTACATATATCCTGATTTACTCCTCACATATTACATATACCCTGATGTACTCCTCACATATTACATATACCCTGATGTACTCCTCACATATTACATATACCCTGATGTACTCCTCACATATTACATATACCCTGATGTACTCCTCACATATTACATATACCCTGATGTACTCCTCACATATTACATATACCCGATGTACTCCTCACATATTACATATACCCTGATGTACTCCTCACATATTACATATATCCTGATGTACTCCTCACATATTACATATATCCTGATGTACTCCTCACATATTACATATATCCTGATGTACTCCTCACATATTACATATACCCTGATGTACTCACATATTACATATACCCTGATGTACTCCTCACATATTACATATACCCTGATGTACTCCTCACATATTACATATACCCTGATGTACTCCTCACATATTACATATACCCTGATGTACTCCTCACATATTACATATACCCTGATGTACTCCTCACAGATTACATATATCCTGATTTACTCCTCACATATTACATATACCCTGATGTACTCCTCACATATTACATATATCCTGATGTACTCCTCACATATTACATATATCCTGATGTACTCCTCACATATTACATATACCCTGAAGTACTCCTCACATATTACATATACCCTGATGTACTCCTCACATATTACATATACCCTGATGTACTCCTCACATATTACATATATCCTGATGTACTCCTCACATATTACATATACCCTGATGTACTCCTCACATATTACATATACCCTGATGTACTCCTCACATATTACATATATCCTGATGTACTCCTCACATATTACATATATCCTGATGTACTCCTGACAGATTACATATACCCTGATGTACTCCTCACATATTACATATATCCTGATGTACTCCTCACATATTACATATACCCTGATGTACTCCGCACATATTACATATACCCTGATGTACTCCTCGCATATAACATATACCCTAATGTACTCCTCACATATTACATATATCCTGATGTACTCCTCACATATTACATATATCCTGATGTACTCCTCACATATTACATATATCCTGATGTACTCCTCACATATTACATATACCCTGATGTACTCCTCACATATTACATATACCCTGATGTACTCCTCACATATTACATATACCCTGATGTACTCCTCACATATTACATATACCCTGATGTACTCCTCACATATTACATATACCCTGATGTACTCCTCACATATTACATATACCCTGATGTACTCCTCACATATTACATATACCCTGATGTACTCCTCACATATTACATATATCCTGATGTACTCCTCACATATTACATATATCCTGATGTACTCCTCACATATTACATATATCCTGATGTACTCCTCACATATTACATATACCCTGATGTACTCACATATTACATATACCCTGATGTACTCCTCACATATTACATATACCCTGATGTACTCCTCACATATTACATATACCCTGATGTACTCCTCAGAAATTACATATACCCGATGTACTCCGCACATATTACATATATCCTGGTGTACTCCTCACATATTACATATATCCTGATGTACTCCTCACATATTACATATACCCAGATGTACTCCTCACAGATTACACATATCCTGATGTACTCCACACATATTACATATACCCTGATGTACTCCTCACATATTACATATACCCTGATGTACCCCTCACATATTACATATACCCTGACGTACTCCTCACATATTACATATACCCTGATGTACTCCTCACATATTACATATATCCTGATGTACTCCTCACATATTACATATACCCTGATGTACTCCTCACATATTACATATACCCTGATGTACTCCTCACAGATTACATATACCCTGATGTACCCCTCACATATTACATATACCCTGATGTACTCCTCACATATTACATATACCCGATGTACTCCTCACAAATTACATATACCCTGATGTACTCCTCACATATTACATATATCCTGATGTACTCCTGACAGATTACATATACCCTGATGTACTCCTCACATATTACATATATCCTGATGTACTCCTCACATATTACATATACCCTGATGTACTCCGCACATATTACATATACCCTGATGTACTCCTCGCATATAACATATACCCTGATGTACTCCACACAGATTACATATATCCTGGTGTACTCCTCACATATTACATATATCCTGATGTACTCCTCACATATTACATATACCCTGATGTACTCCTCACATATTACATATACCCTGATGTACTCCTCACATATTACATATACCCTGATGTACTCCGCACAGCTTATATATACCCTGATGTACTCCTCACATATTACATATACCCTGATGTACTCATCACATATTACATATACCCTGATGTACTCCGCACAGCTTATATATACCCTGATGTACTCCTCACATATTACATATACCCTGATGTACCCCTCACATATTACATATACCCTGATGTACTCCTCACATATTACATATACACTGATGTACTCCTCACATATTACATATACCCTGATGTACTCCTCACACATTACATATACCCTGATGTACTCCTCACATATTACATGTACCCTGATGTACTCCTCACATATTAGATATACCCTGATGTACTCCTCACATATTACATATATCCTGATGTACTCCTCACATATTACATATACCCTGATGTACTCCTCACATATTACATATACACTGATGTACTCCTCACATATTACATATACCCTGATGTACTCCTCACACATTACATATACCCTGATGTACTCCTCACATATTACATGTACCCTGATGTACTCCTCACATATTACATATATCCTGATGTACTCCTCACATATTACATATACCCTGATGTACTCCTCACATATTACATATACCCTGATGTACTCCTCACATATTACATATATCCTGATGTACTCCTCACATATTACATATATCCTGATGTACTCCTCACATATTACATATATCCTGATGTACTCCTCACATATTACATATACCCTGATGTACTCACATATTACATATACCCTGATGTACTCCTCACATATTACATATACCCTGATGTACTCCTCACATATTACATATACCCTGATGTACTCCTCACATATTACATATACCCTGATGTACTCCTCACATATTACATATACCCTGATGTACTCCTCACAGATTACATATACCCTGATTTACTCCTCACATATTACATATACCCTGATGTACTCCTCACATATTACATATATCCTGATGTACTCCTCACATATTACATATATCCTGATGTACTCCTCACATATTACATATACCCTGAAGTACTCCTCACATATTACATATACCCTGATGTACTCCTCACATATTACATATACCCTGATGTACTCCTCACATATTACATATATCCTGATGTACTCCTCACATATTACATATACCCTGATGTACTCCTCACATATTACATATACCCTGATGTACTCCTCACATATTACATATATCCTGATGTACTCCTCACATATTACATATATCCTGATGTACTCCTGACAGATTACATATACCCTGATGTACTCCTCACATATTACATATATCCTGATGTACTCCTCACATATTACATATACCCTGATGTACTCCGCACATATTACATATACCCTGATGTACTCCTCGCATATAACATATACCCTGATGTACTCCTCACATATTACATATATCCTGATGTACTCCTCACATATTACATATATCCTGATGTACTCCTCACATATTACATATATCCTGATGTACTCCTCACATATTACATATACCCTGATGTACTCCTCACATATTACATATACCCTGATGTACTCCTCACATATTACATATACCCTGATGTACTCCTCACATATTACATATACCCTGATGTACTCCTCACATATTACATATACCCGATGTACTCCGCACAGTTTATATATACCCCGATGTACTCCTCACATATTACATATACCCTGATGTACTCCTCAGAAATTACATATACCCGATGTACTCCGCACATATTACATATATCCTGGTGTACTCCTCACATATTACATATATCCTGATGTACTCCTCACATATTACATATACCCAGATGTACTCCTCACATATTACATATACCCTGATGTACTCCTCACAGATTACACATATCCTGATGTACTCCACACATATTACATATACCCTGATGTACTCCTCACATATTACATATACCCTGATGTACCCCTCACATATTACATATACCCTGACGTACTCCTCACATATTACATATACCCTGATGTACTCCTCACATATTACATATATCCTGATGTACTCCTCACATATTACATATACCCTGATGTACTCCTCACATATTACATATACCCTGATGTACTCCTCACAGATTACATATACCCTGATGTACCCCTCACATATTACATATACCCTGATGTACTCCTCACATATTACATATACCCGATGTACTCCTCACAAATTACATATACCCTGATGTACTCCTCACATATTACATATATCCTGATGTACTCCTGACAGATTACATATACCCTGATGTACTCCTCACATATTACATATATCCTGATGTACTCCTCACATATTACATATACCCTGATGTACTCCGCACATATTACATATACCCTGATGTACTCCTCGCATATAACATATACCCTAATGTACTCCACACAGATTACATATATCCTGGTGTACTCCTCACATATTACATATATCCTGATGTACTCCTCACATATTACATATACCCTGATGTACTCCTCACATATTACATATACCCTGATGTACTCCTCACATATTACATATACCCTGATGTACTCCTCACATATTACATATACCCTGATGTACTCCGCACAGCTTATATATACCCTGATGTACTCCTCACATATTACATATACCCTGATGTACTCATCACATATTACATATACCCTGATGTACTCCGCACAGCTTATATATACCCTGATGTACTCCTCACATATTACATATACCCTGATGTACCCCTCACATATTACATATACCCTGATGTACTCCTCACATATTACATATACACTGATGTACTCCTCACATATTACATATACCCTGATGTACTCCTCACACATTACATATACCCTGATGTACTCCTCACATATTACATGTACCCTGATGTACTCCTCACATATTAGATATACCCTGATGTACTCCTCACATATTACATATATCCTGATGTACTCCTCACATATTACATATACCCTGATGTACTCCTCACATATTACATATACACTGATGTACTCCTCACATATTACATATACCCTGATGTACTCCTCACACATTACATATACCCTGATGTACTCCTCACATATTACATGTACCCTGATGTACTCCTCACATATTACATATATCCTGATGTACTCCTCACATATTACATATACCCTGATGTACTCCTCACATATTACATATATCCTGATGTACTCCTCACATATTACATATACCCTGATGTACTCCTCACATATTACATATACCCTGATGTACTCCTCACATATTACATATACCCTGATGTACTCCTCACATATTACATATACCCTGATGTACTCCTCACATATTACATATATCCTGATGTACTCCTCACATATTACATATATCCTGATGTACTCCTCACATATTACATATATCCTGATGTACTCCTCACATATTACATATATCCTGATGTACTCCTCACATATTACATATACCCTGATGTACTCACATATTACATATACCCTGATGTACTCCTCACATATTACATATACCCTGATGTACTCCTCACATATTACATATACCCTGATGTACTCCTCACATATTACATATACCCTGATGTACTCCTCGCATATAACATATACCCTGATGTACTCCACACAGATTACATATATCCTGGTGTACTCCTCACATATTACATATATCCTGATGTACTCCTCACATATTACATATACCCTGATGTACTCCTCACATATTACATATACCCTGATGTACTCCTCACATATTACATATACCCTGATGTACTCCGCACAGCTTATATATACCCTGATGTACTCCTCACATATTACATATACCCTGATGTACTCATCACATATTACATATACCCTGATGTACTCCGCACAGCTTATATATACCCTGATGTACTCCTCACATATTACATATACCCTGATGTACCCCTCACATATTACATATACCCTGATGTACTCCTCACATATTACATATACACTGATGTACTCCTCACATATTACATATACCCTGATGTACTCCTCACACATTACATATACCCTGATGTACTCCTCACATATTACATGTACCCTGATGTACTCCTCACATATTAGATATACCCTGATGTACTCCTCACATATTACATATATCCTGATGTACTCCTCACATATTACATATACCCTGATGTACTCCGCACATATTACATATACCCTGATGTACTCCTCGCATATAACATATACCCTGATGTACTCCACACAGATTACATATATCCTGGTGTACTCCTCACATATTACATATATCCTGATGTACTCCTCACATATTACATATACCCTGATGTACTCCTCACATATTACATATACCCTGATGTACTCCTCACATATTACATATACCCTGATGTACTCCTCACATATTACATATACCCTGATGTACTCCGCACAGCTTATATATACCCTGATGTACTCCTCACATATTACATATACCCTGATGTACTCATCACATATTACATATACCCTGATGTACTCCGCACAGCTTATATATACCCTGATGTACTCCTCACATATTACATATACCCTGATGTACCCCTCACATATTACATATACCCTGATGTACTCCTCACATATTACATATACACTGATGTACTCCTCACATATTACATATACCCTGATGTACTCCTCACACATTACATATACCCTGATGTACTCCTCACATATTACATGTACCCTGATGTACTCCTCACATATTAGATATACCCTGATGTACTCCTCACATATTACATATATCCTGATGTACTCCTCACATATTACATATACCCTGATGTACTCCTCACATATTACATATACACTGATGTACTCCTCACATATTACATATACCCTGATGTACTCCTCACACATTACATATACCCTGATGTACTCCTCACATATTACATGTACCCTGATGTACTCCTCACATATTACATATATCCTGATGTACTCCTCACATATTACATATACCCTGATGTACTCCTCACATATTACATATATCCTGATGTACTCCTCACATATTACATATACCCTGATGTACTCCTCACATATTACATATACCCTGATGTACTCCTCACATATTACATATACCCTGATGTACTCCTCACATATTACATATACCCTGATGTACTCCTCACATATTACATATACCCTGATGTACTCCTCACATATTACATATATCCTGATGTACTCCTCACATATTACATATATCCTGATGTACTCCTCACATATTACATATATCCTGATGTACTCCTCACATATTACATATACCCTGATGTACTCACATATTACATATACCCTGATGTACTCCTCACATATTACATATACCCTGATGTACTCCTCACATATTACATATACCCTGATGTACTCCTCACATATTACATATACCCTGATGTACTCCTCGCATATAACATATACCCTGATGTACTCCACACAGATTACATATATCCTGGTGTACTCCTCACATATTACATATATCCTGATGTACTCCTCACATATTACATATACCCTGATGTACTCCTCACATATTACATATACCCTGATGTACTCCTCACATATTACATATACCCTGATGTACTCCGCACAGCTTATATATACCCTGATGTACTCCTCACATATTACATATACCCTGATGTACTCATCACATATTACATATACCCTGATGTACTCCGCACAGCTTATATATACCCTGATGTACTCCTCACATATTACATATACCCTGATGTACCCCTCACATATTACATATACCCTGATGTACTCCTCACATATTACATATACACTGATGTACTCCTCACATATTACATATACCCTGATGTACTCCTCACACATTACATATACCCTGATGTACTCCTCACATATTACATGTACCCTGATGTACTCCTCACATATTAGATATACCCAGATGTACTCCTCACATATTACATATATCCTGATGTACTCCTCACATATTACATATACCCTGATGTACTCCTCACATATTACATATACACTGATGTACTCCTCACATATTACATATACCCTGATGTACTCCTCACATATTACATATAATCCTGATGTGCTCCTCACAGATTACATATACCCTGATGTACTCCTCACATATTACATATATCCTGATGTGCTCCTCACATATTACATATATCCTGATGTGCTCCTCACAGATTACATATACCCTGATGTACTCCTCACATATTACATATATCCTGATGTGCTCCTCACAGATTACATATACCCTGATGTACTCCTCACATATTACATATATCCTGATGTGCTCCTCACAGATTACATATACCCTGATGTACTCCTCACATATTACATATACCCTGATGTACTCCTCACATATTACATATATCCTGATGTACTCCTCACATATTACATATACACTGATGTACTCCTCACATATTACATATACCCTGATGTACTCCTCACATATTACATATACCCTGATGTACTCCTCACATATTACATATATCCTGATGTGCTCCTCACAGATTACATATACACTGATGTACTCCTCACATATTACATATATCCTGATGTGCTCCTCACAAATTACATATACCCTGATGTACTCCTCACATATTACATATATCCTGATGTGCTCCTCACAGATTACATATACCCTGATGTACTCCTCACATATTACATATATCCTGATGTGCTCCTCACAGATTACATATACCCTGATGTACTCCTCACATATTACATATACCCTGATGTACTCCTCACATATTACATATATCCTGATGTACTCCTCACATATTATATATACCCTGATGTACTCCTCACATTTTACATATACCCTGATGTACTCCTCACATATTACATATACCCTGATGTACTCCTCACATATTACATATATCCTGATGTACTCCTCACATATTACATATACACTGATGTACTCCTCACATATTACATATACCCTGATGTACTCCTCACATATTACATATACCCTGATGTACTCCTCACATATTACATATACCCTGATGTACTCCTCACATATTACATATACCCTGATGTACTCCTCACATATTACATATACCCTGATGTACTCCTCACATATTACATATATCCTGATGTACTCCTCACATATTACATACACCCTGATGTACTCCTCAAATATTACATATACCCTGATGTACTCCTCACATATTACATATATCCTGATGTACTCCTCACATATTACATATACCCTGATGTACTCCTCAGAAATTACATATACCCGATGTACTCCGCACATATTACATATATCCTGGTGTACTCACATATTACATATACCCAGATGTACTCCTCACATATTACATATACCCTTATGTACTCCTCACATATTACATATTCTCTGATGTACTCCTCACAGATTACATATACCCTGATGTACCCCTCACATATTACATATACCCTGACGTACTCCTCACAGATTACATATACCCTGATGTACCCCTCACATATTACATATACCCTGATGTACTCCTCACATATTACATATACCTGATGTACTCCTCACAAATTACATATACCCTGATGTACTCCTCACATATTACATATATCCTGATGTACTCCTCACATATAACATATACCCTGATGTACTCCGCACAGATTACATATATCCTGGTGTACTCCTCACATATTACATATATCCTGATGTACTCCTGACAGATTACATATACCCTGATGTACTCCTCAGATATTACATATATCCTGATGTACTCCTCACATATTACATATACCCTGATGTACTCCGCACATATTACATATATCCTGATGTACTCCTCACATATAACATATACCCTGATGTACTCCACACAGATTACATATATCCTGGTGTACTCCTCACATATTACATATATCCTCATGTACTCCTCACATATTACATATACCCTTATGTACTCCTCACATTTTACATATACCCTGATGTACTCCTCACATATTACATATACCCTGATGTACTCCGCACAGCTTATATATACCCTGATGTACTCCTCACATATTACATATACCCTGATGTACTCATCACATATTACATATACCCTGATGTACTCTGCACAGCTTATATATACCCTGATGTACTCCTCACATATTACATATACTCTGATGTACTCCTCACATATTACATATACCCCGATGTACTCCTCACATATTACATTTATCCTAATGTGCTCCTCACAGATTACATATACCCTGATGTACTCCTCACAGATTACATATACCCTGATGTACTCCTCACATATTACATAAACCCTGATGTACTCCTCACATATTACATATATCCTGATGTGCTCCTCACATATTACATATACCCTGATGTACTCCTCACATATTACATATATCCTGATGTACTCCTCACATATTACATATACCCTGATGTACTCCTCACATATTACATATATCCTGATGTACGCCTCACATATTACATATATCCTGATGTACTCCTCACATATTACATATATCCTGATGTACTCCTCACATATTACATATATCCTGATGTACTCCTCACATATTACATATACACTGATGCACTCCTCACATATTACATATATCCTGATGTACTCCTCACATTTTTCATATACCCTGATGTACTCCTCACATATTACATATACCCTGATGTACTCCTCACAGATTACATATACCCTGATGTACTCCTCACATATTACATATACCCTGATGTACTCCTCACATATTACATATATCCTGATATACTCCTCACATATTACATATATCCTGATGTACTCCTCACATATTACATATACACTGATGCACTCCTCACATATTACATATATCCTGATGTACTCCTCACATTTTTCATATACCCTGATGTACTCCTCACATATTACATATACCCTGATGTACTCCTCACATATTACACATATCCTGATGTACTCCTCATATATTACATATACCCTGATGTACTCCTCACATATTACATATACCCTGATGTACTCCTCACATATTACATATACCCTGATGTACTCCTCACAGATTACATATACCCTGATGTACCCCTCACATATTACATATACCCTGATGTACTCCTCACATATTACATATACCCTGATGTACTCCTCACATATTACATATACCCGATGTACTCCTCACATATTACATATACCCTGATGTACTCCTCACATATTACATATATCCTGATGTACCCCTCACATATAATATATACCCTGATGTTCTCCGCACAGATTACATATATCCTGGTGTACTCCTCACATATTACATATGCCCTGATGTACTCCTCACATATTACATATATCCTGATGTACTCCTGACAGATTACATATACCCTGATGTACTCCTCTCATATTACATATATCCTGATGTACTCCTCACATATTACATATACCCTGATGTACTCCGCACATATTACATATATCCTGATGTACTCCGCACAGATTACATATATCCTGGTGTACTCCTCACATATTACATATATCCTGATGTACTCCTCACATATTACATATATCCTGATGTACTCCTCACATAT
The DNA here is from genome assembly GCF_050947455.1 of Rhinoderma darwinii. Lineage (NCBI taxonomy): Eukaryota > Metazoa > Chordata > Amphibia > Anura > Rhinodermatidae > Rhinoderma > Rhinoderma darwinii. The sequence goes on from NC_134687.1 coordinate 666,180,593, forward strand.
TACATATACCCTGATGTACTCCTCACATATTACATATACCCTGATGTACTCCGCACATATTACATATATCCTGATGTACTCCTCACATATAACATATACCCTGATGTACTCCACACAGATTACATATATCCTGGTGTACTCCTCACATATTACATATATCCTCATGTACTCCTCACATATTACATATACCCTTATGTACTCCTCACATTTTACATATACCCTGATGTACTCCTCACATATTACATATACCCTGATGTACTCCGCACAGCTTATATATACCCTGATGTACTCCTCACATATTACATATACCCTGATGTACTCATCACATATTACATATACCCTGATGTACTCCGCACAGCTTATATATACCCTGATGTACTCCTCACATATTACATATACTCTGATGTACTCCTCACATATTACATATACCCCGATGTACTCCTCACATATTACATTTATCCTAATGTGCTCCTCACAGATTACATATACCCTGATGTATTCCTCACAGATTACATATACCCTGATGTACTCCTCACATATTACATAAACCCTGATGTACTCCTCACATATTACATATATCCTGATGTGCTCCTCACATATTACATATACCCTGATGTACTCCTCACATATTACATATATCCTGATGTACTCCTCACATATTACATATACCCTGATGTACTCCTCACATATTACATATATCCTGATGTACGCCTCACATATTACATATATCCTGATGTACTCCTCACATATTACATATATCCTGATGTACTCCTCACATATTACATATATCCTGATGTACTCCTCACATATTACATATACCCTGATGTACTCCTCACATATTACATATACCCTGATGTACTCCTCACATATTACATATATCCTGATGTACTCCTCACATATTACATATACCCTGATGTACTCCTCACATATTACATATATCCTGATGTACTCCTCACATATTACATATACCCTGATGTACTCCTCACATATTACACATACCCTGATGTACTCCTCACAGATTACATGTATCCTGATGCACTCCTCACATATTACATATATCCTGATGTACTCCTCACATTTTTCATATACCCTGATGTACTCCTCACATATTACATATACCCTGATGTACTCCTCACAGATTACATATACCCTGATGTACTCCTCACATATTACATATACCCTGATGTACTCCTCACATATTACATATATCCTGATGTACTCCTCACATATTACATATACCCTGATGTACTCCTCACATATTACACATATCCTGATGTACTCCTCATATATTACATATACCCTGATGTACTCCTCACATATTACATATACCCTGATGTACTCCTCACATATTACATATACCCTGATGTACTCCTCACAGATTACATATATCCCTGATGTACTCCTCACATATTACATATACCCTGATGTACCCCTCACATATTACATATTCCCTGATGTACTCCTCACATATTACATATACCCTGATGTACTCCTCACATATTACATATACCCTGATGTACTCCGCACAGCTTATATATACCCTGATGTAGTTACATAGTTAGTATGGCTGAAAAAAGACACATGTCCATCAAGTTCAACCAAGGGAAGGGAAAAGGGAAGGAAAAATTTCTACACATAGGAGCTAATATTTTTTTGTTCTAGGAAATTATCTAACCCTTTTTTAAAGCCATCTACTGTCCCTGCTGTGACCAGCTCCTGCGGTAGGCTATTCCATAAATTCACAGTTCTCACTGTAAAGAAGCCTTGTCGCCTCTGCAGCTTGAACCTTTTTTTCTCCAGACGGAGGGAGTGCCCCCTTGTTTTTTGAGGGGGTTTTACAAGGAACAGGATTTCACCATATTTTTTGTATGTGCCATTAATATATTTATATAAGTTAATCATGTCCCCCCTTAGTCGTCTTTTTTCAAGGCTAAATAGGTTTAATTCTTTCAATCTTTCCTCATAACTTAAATTCTCCATGCCCCTTATTAGCTTCGTTGCTCTTCTTTGTATTTTTTCCAACTCCAGGGCATCCTTTCTATGAACTGGAGCCCAGAACTGAACTGCATATTCTAGATGAGGCCTCACTAATGCTTTGTAAAGTGGCATTATTACATCCCTGTCCCGCGAGTCCATGCCTCTTTTAATACACGACAATATCCTGCTGGCCTTTGAAGCAGCTGATTGACACTGCATGCTGTTATTGAGTTTATGATTTACAAGTACACCCAGATCCTTCTCAACAAGTGAATCCGCCAGTGTAGCGCCCCCTAGGACATATGATGCATGCAGGTTGTTGGTACCAAGATGCATAACTTTACATTTATCTACATTAAACTTAATTTGCCAAGTGGACGCCCAAACACTTAGTTTGTTTAAATCTGCCTGTAATTCATGAACATCTTCCATAGTCTGAACTATATTACATAGCTTGGTGTCATCTGCAAAAATAGAAATAGTGCTATTAATCCCTTCCTCTATATCATTAATAAATAAGTTGAATAATAGTGGTCCCAGCACTGAACCCTGGGGTACACCACTTATAACCGGGGACCATTCAGAGAAGGAATCATTGACCACAACCCTCTGGATACGGTCCTTGAGCCAATTCTCAATCCAATTACAAACTATATTTTCTAAACCTATAGTCCTTAATTTACCCATTAGGCGTCTATGGGGGACAGTGTCAAATGCCTTTGCAAAGTCCAAAAACACTAAATCCACAGCGGCCCCTCTGTCTAGACTTCTGCTCACCTCTTCATAAAAACAGATTAGGTTAGTTTGACAACTTCTGTCCTTAGTAAAACCGTGCTGGCTGTCACTTATAATGCTATTTATTGTCACATAATCCTGTATATAGTCCCTCAATAGCCCCTCAAACATTTTCCCCACGATGGATGTTAAGCTTACTGGTCTATAATTACCCGGGGAAGACCTAGAGCCCTTTTTGAAAATAGGCACCACATTTGCCCTGCGCCAGTCCCTTGGCACTATACCAGTCACTAGAGATTCTCTGAATATTATGAAAAGGGGGACAGAAATAACTGAACTAAGCTCTTTAAGAATTCTAGGGTGTAACCCATCTGGTCCCGGAGCCTTGTGCACATTTATTTTATTTAATTTAGCTTGGACCATCTCTACATTCATCCAATTCAGTATATCAACTGATATATTAACAGCACTGGCACCGGCTACATCAGCTGCTCTTTCTTCTGTTGTATATACAGAGCTAAAGAACCCATTTAGTAACTCTGCCTTCTCTTGATCCCCTGTGATCAACTCCCCATTACCACTATCTAGGGGTCCTACATGTTCAGACCTTGGCTTTTTTGCATTTATATGCTTGAAGAATTTTTTAGGATTTGTTTTACTATCCTTGGCCACCTGCCTTTCATTTTGTATTTTTGCTAATTTTATTACATTTTTACAGATTTTATTAAGCTCTTTATATTTTACAAAGGCTACAGCTGTACCCTCAGATTTGTATTTTTTAAATGCCCTTTTTTTGTCATGTATTGCCCCTTTCACAGAAGGTGTAAGCCATGTGGGGTTTAATTTGAGTCGTTTATACTTATTACCTGTAGGAATAAATTTTGCACTATAATAACTCAAAGTAGATTTGAAAATCTCCCATTTATCATTTGTTCCATTATTTGACATTAGTTCTTCCCAGCCTATATCCTGAATTGCCGCCCTCATCCTGGGGAAATTGGCTTTCTTAAAATTAAATGTTTTTGCCCTCCCAGCCTGCGTTTGTTTGTTACAGTATAGGTAAAATGTAACTATATTATGATCACTGTTACCGAGGTTTTCACGAACATTGACATTCCCAACAAGATCTGCATTATTAGAAATGACCAGATCCAACAGAGCTTCAACTCTAGTCGGGTCTTCCACAAACTGGCCCATAAAATTTTCCTGCAACAGGTTGAGGAAATGTCTCCCCTTTGCAGTTGAAGCCGAACCATGACACCAATTAATATCCCGGAAATTAAAATCTCCCATTATCACTACAGTACCCGCCTGTGCAGCCCGCTCCATCTGTTTATATATCTGACCTTCCATCTCCTCAGTTATATTGGGGGGTCTATAGATTACACCAAAAGTAATTTTTTCAGTGTTTACCTCCCTTTCTAGTTCCACCCACAAGGTTTCAACCTCCTCACAGTCTTCACCCACTATTGTCTCTTTCACACTCGCCTTGATATCATTTCTCACATACAGACATACACCACCACCTTTCCTATTTGTCCTGTCTTTCCGAAAAAGTGTAAAACCCTGTAGATTTACAGCCCAGTCATGTGAAGAGTCCAGCCATGTTTCAGCAACACCAACTATATCTATATTTTCTTCCAGTATCAAGGCCTCCAGCTCCCCCATTTTGCTTGCTAGACTTCTGGCATTTGTGAACATACACTTTAACTTGCCTGTCAGTTTTTCACTTTTATTATCAGAAATGTGATTTGACATTAATCGGTCCTTTTTATTTACACTGATGTTTTGTAACGAAAGGATCTCCTTATCTTGTTGTCTAGTCCTCTCCCCACATTCTGTTTCTCCCCCCACCAATATAGTCTGACCCCTCTCTAACCTGGCTACCCCTTTTTTTTCTACATTGACCTCCCTCCTCAGCCCTAGTTTAAATACTCCGCCACCCCAGCTAGAATTCTCTCCCCCAGCACAGCGGACCCCCTTCCATTTAGGTGCAAATCATCTGCAGAATACAGTTTGTACCCCAATGAAAAGTCAGCCCAGTGCTCTAGGAACCCAAATCCTTCTCCTCTACACCAAGACTTCAGCCATGCATTTAACTCCCTAAGCTCCCGCTGTCTTTCCTGTGATGCGCATGGCACAGGCAGTATTCCTGAGAATACAACCTTGGAGGTCCTTCCCTTCAGCTTGTAGCCTAGTTCTTTAAAATTATTCTTAAGGCTCCTCCACCTACCATTTATTCTGTCGTTGGTACCGACATGGACCACGACAGCTGGATCATCACCAGCCCCTCCCAGCAATTTGTCCACCCGTTCCACCACATGCCGAACCCTGGCACCAGGGAGACAGCAAACCATTCGGTTGAGGCGGTCTTGGCGACAAATTATTCTATCCGTCTTCCTGATTATAGAATCCCCTACAACTATCAATTGTCTTGGCTTGCCTGCATTACCATCCCGCCGACTACTAGCTGGGCTGTTCTCCCGGCTGTTAGGGAGATCAGTATCCACTAGGGCTGCCTTTTCTGAGACTGACACCCTTGCATCATCACCCAACCTGGCAATTTTGCTTGGAATGCCAGAAACCGGATCGGCCTTCCTTGTCTTTGACCCCTTTCTACTGCCCCTAACTACATTAACCCAGCTACTTACCTGATCCTGCTCACCCATGTCTTCACCCTCCAGTTCTAACCCACTAACTGCATGCTCTGTGAGCAGCAAGCTCCGCTCAAAATTGTCTATCCTCCTCAGTGTTGCATTCTGCTCCTCCAGATCTCTAATACGAGCTTCCAGGTGAACAACATGCTCACATCTGCCACAGAGATATTCACCCTGGAACTCCGGCTCCAGTCGTGTATACATATGACAAACTGTGCACTGAAGAAAACCTCCAATCTTGCTATCCATTATCCAAGTTACACCAAAACAGCGAACAATTGTCAAAGAAAAAGAAGAGTACTTACTGGGGCTTCAACTCCTCTTTTCAACTCCGGTTTTAGAACTCCACTTAGTTCACAAGCCACTTCAACCACCAAGCTCAGAAAGAGCAAGCTCAAAATGAGGTCTGATGACTAATTTATACCACCTGTGTCCAGTTAACCCCTTCCCCCTCGTCAACTGCTCAGCTGGAACGAATCTGCAAGGGAAAAAAAAACAAAAAAAAATTTCCAAATTTTTTTTTTTAAATTGTGTGAGTTTTTGCTATCTTCTATTTGCTAGCAATCAAAACAGATTCACAAACACAGAAATACAGCAACACAATACAGAAGTACAGCAACACAATCCGGTTTTAGAACTCCACTTAGTTCACAAGCCACTTAAACCACCAAGCTCCTCACATATATCCTGATGTGCTCCTCACAGATTACATATACCCTGATGTACTCCTCACATATTACATATATCCTGATTTGCTCCTCACAGATTACATATACCCTGATGTACTCCTCACATATTACATATATCCTGATGTACTCCTCACATATTACATATATCCTGATGTGCTCCTCACAGATTACATATACCCTGATGTACTCCTCACATATTACATATACCCTGATGTACTCCTCACATATTACACATACCCTGATGTACTCCTCACATATTACATATACCCTGATGTACTCCTCACATATTACATATACCCTGATGTACTCCTCACAGATTACATATACCCTGATGTACTCCTCACATATTACATATACCCTGATGTACTCCTCACATATTACATATACCCTGATGTTCTCCTCACATATTACATATACCCTGATGTACTCCTCACAGATTACATATACCCTGATGTACTCCGCACATATTACATGTACAGACAAAACAGATAAAAACAAGGACATTTATGCAAAAACACCGAAAAAGGCCATACTTACAAATGGACAAAGCCAGGTCAGAAACGCTGATGAAGGCGAGTGAGCAGGTGCTTTAAATAATAATAGCCACTCCCACTAGTCTTGAGGGGAGTGGTGTGTGGTGCATGGGATGTGTAGTAAGAAATAATAAATGAATAGTGTATGTGCAAGTGTAATAATGTAAGTGAAATATAGGGGGCAGTAATGAGTAAAGTGCCTAAAAAATAAATAAATAATGGGATGCAAGTGTATGAAACATGGAGGGATAGTGTGTAAGTCATGAGGCGCAACGTGACTAGCCAGGTAGAAGCCTATTTGTGACGCCTTGATAATTCATAGAGCGGGCTACCCTGCTTGCTAGGCCAAACAACAACACACCATGCTCTCCCAGCATCAAAGACCTGGCTGTGTCCAAAAGAAGCGAATATAAGTAATAATGAAAAATACCTGGGGTATTAGTGATCATATTGGCCAAAAGGACGCAAGCTCGCAATCCACGACAAGGATCCCCAGACTTGCGAGTCCCTAACTGGAGCGAAAAGCTCCTGATGTACAGACAAAACAGATAAAAACAAGGACATTTATGCAAAAACACCGAAAAAGGCCATACTTACAAATGGACACAGCCAGGTCAGAAACGCTGATGAAGGCGAGTGAGCAGGTGCTTTAAATAATAATAGCCACTCCCACTAGTCTTGAGGGGAGTGGTGTGTGGTGCATGGGATGTGTAGTAAGAAATAATAAATGAATAGTGTATGTGCAAGTGTAATAATGTAAGTGAAATATAGAGGGCAGTAATGAGTAAAGTGCCTAAAAAATAAATGAATAATGGGATGCAAGTGTGTGAAACATGGAGGGATAGTGTGTAAGTCATGAGGCGCAACGTGACTAGCCAGGTAGAAGCCTATTTGTGACGCCTTGATAATTCATAGAGCGGGCTACCCTGCTTGCTAGGCCAAACAACAACACACCATGCTCTCCCAGCATCAAAGACCTGGCTGTGTCCAAAAGAAGCGAATATAAGTAATAATGAAAAATACCTGGGGTATTAGTGATCATTTTGGCCAAAAGGACGCAAGGTCGCAATCCACGACAAGGATCCCCAGACTTGCGAGTCCCTAACTGGAGCGAAAAGCTCCTGATGTACAGACAAAACAGATAAAAACAAGGACATTTATGCAAAAACAACGAAAAAGGCCATACTTACAAATGGACACAGCCAGGTCAGAAACGCTGATGAAGGCGAGTGAGCAGGTGCTTTAAATAATAATAGCCACTCCCACTAGTCTTGAGGGGAGTGGTATGTGGTGCATGGGATGTGTAGTAAGAAATAATAAATGAATAGTGTATGTGCAAGTGTAATAATGTAAGTGAAATATAGGGGGCAGTAATGAGTAAAGTGCCTACACACCCGTTGTGTATGGAGTGTGCTCGCCCTGTGAGCGTGCTCCATACTTCACTTTAACGCTTTTTACATACATGTAGGTGACAATGCGTTAAGGTAAGAAGGTAAAAAATGGAATGTCCGAGGGCGGAGCCGTTCTGAAAATTGCTTTTATTTTTGTACAGTAACAACAACAATGTGTTTCAAGGCCGTACCGGCCCCTTCGTCAGGTTAGGTACAAGTGATTAGTCTATTCCCGATGTCTGTGGTTATATAGCTGGTTTAGAGATCGGTAGTCGAGATGGCTACCGGGTTAGGTTATAGGTCAAAAGGTCACAGTAGGGGAGATCAGCCCTGTTTATAGTGACTATTGTCCGTGATAGGGCTGTGCTTGGTCTAGTTAGACTATCAGGATCAATAGAGGCAGCAGCGCTCATTGAGTGTTGTGTACGTGAGTGCAGAGAAGACAAGTGGTAAAAAATACTTTTGTCTTCTTTCCAGGGTCCTTGGCAGTCTCTGACGACCGGGCATCCGACATTTAGCTGCTCAATTACTCAGGCAGAAAACTTAAACCTGCACTGTATATACACAGTGGGCAGTCCTCAACCGGTTAAACATCATTTTAGCAGACAATCGAAATGAAAAAACACATACATTTTGGTTATTTCCTTTGTACTTTGTCATTTATTTGGTTCTTCTAATAATAACAGTTGAGAAGAAAGATCCTCATTATAGTTCTATATTTAATATGAGCCTGGAACAAGAATTTAGGAGCTATTAGAAAACACAGAGGGTCCCCATGACAACTCTGCACACAAGTCACAAGGGGACATGTTGTCTTCTGGATATTTCCGTAGTGCAACCTTAGGCCTCAATGTCAAGCAATCAGATCTCCGCTGTAATCTACTATACACTAAATAGCTTTTTGGAAAATGTCTTCTTTAAATGGACACTAACTTTTCAAACAACTTGTGGTAATCTAATAGTATTCCAGATATATATCAACTTTGTAATTTACTTACTGTTATTGTTTAGCATTCATATGAAAATTTTATGTGAAGTTAGTGTCACATAGGGTTCGTGGACCCACCGGGCCGTACCGCCTTGGCGGTATGGCAGCTGGCCAACAGGGCGCAGGTCACAGTCTATTGTTCGTATAGGGTACCTGTGGCAGCTCGGACAGTAGCAAGGCAGGCTCGGGTGGGACTAGGCAGCAGGTAGACGTCAGGCGTTGTATACAGCACGACTACAGTACAGCACGGCACTTGACCAGGATAGCACGGGATACAGGTACAGGGAACATAGGGAACTGGAAAACACTAGGAGACCATTTGCTTAGACAAACTAGGATACGACAAACAACGCTCAGGCAAGGATCAGAAGGGCAGGGGCCTTCTTATAGTCCAGGAAATCATGTGAGTTGATGATGATGATGATTGTTTTCATTTGCGCTCTGGCCCTTTAAGAGCAGGCACGAGCGTGCGTGCGCACCCTACGGGACACAATGGAACGGAGCAGAAGTGAGCGCTGGCGTCTCCTAGGAAGGAGATGGGGACCAGCGCTCACAGATCCATGGCTGCGGGTGTCGAGAGGTAAGTAAACCCGACGGCCCGTGGCCATGGACGCTACAGTTAGGGCCACTAGGTGAGAGACACATGGATGCTGCTGCTTATAGAAGTCTATGGAAGGGGAAGCAGAAGGAGGGAGCAGGAGCACAAAGACAGATGCTGTTGTCAATAAAAGTCTTTGAAGAGGAGAGGGGGAGCAGAAGCAGAGAGAGTAGACATAGGCTGCTGGTAAGAGTTATATGTCACCTCTGTGCTGGATTTTCCGCTACACTGCACCTTACTGCTGTATGATGTGCTCCATGCTGCTGCAGCTTCTGAGGGTGTGCTACAGGGAGATAGTAGACCAGGGTGGCTCTCTGCTCTGTGTGCAGTGTATAGAAGACATGATAGCAGTTAAGCTACACCCACTACTTCAGGGAAAACTGAGATTTAAAGATAGAGCCTGCAGAGGGAAAACTGCTAAAAGAATGCCAGATACAAGTCATGTAATGAGAAATAGTGTTGTTGCTCCTGTACAGACATATGACAGATTATTCTGAAAAGTCGTCTAAAAATTAGGTACGCTTTAAGGGTCTTTTAAGAAGTTTTCAAAGTGGGTTAAAGATGTGTTTTTTTTTTTATATTGGATTAAAAAAAACAGATCCATGATGTGATGGTGCATTATGTGTGGTTTATTCTGAGTCCTCAGCATAGGGGAATGATTCTGTAATCAGGTACCACAGGTCGTGTCTCTAGCATAGGGACAATAAGATGAGTCAGAGGTACAGTCCACAAGACATAAAGCGCTTTTATTGTCCAGTCCCCACCGGGGGTCATAAGGAGGCACCACCATTACTCAGCTAGAGTGCAGACCAGCAAACCAAGCAGATCCAATTATCTCCCCCCGTGTGTCCAAGTCCCGGCTCTGGCAATACACATGATAGCACAAAGGACCACAACTCACATACAGATAGTAGAACTACAAATTAAAGTCATTATAATGATGGTGACTAGAAAATGCCATGATGTTCCTCCCCCTGAGGTGTATATAAGGGCTTGTCCTGTGAAGGATGGAGATCTTTTTGATTTAGACCTTAAAGAGAACTGAAGCTGGGGCCAGCGCTCTGAAGATATTCCTGTGATTACCTTATTTTGTGGACTGTGTGTTGTTCCTGCATTGAACGCGACTTGTTCTGTCATCATTGGATGCAATAAACCCTGTTGGAGTTGCCCTGTCGTCACTGGCTCTGTTGATCGTGTATTAACTTAACGAACCCCATGACACATGATTATTAGGAAGCACCTAAAACATCCAGCATCCATTTCTCCTCTTCGACTCTCCTACTCCATCACAGTTAAAGAGGCTCTGTCGCCACATTATAAGTTGCCTTTATTGTACATGATGTGATCGGCGCTGTAATGTAGATTACAGCAGTGTTTTTTTTATTTAGAAAAGCAATAATTTTTGACAGTTATTCCTATATTAGCTTTATGCTAATGAGTTTCTCAATGGACAACTGGGCGTGTTTTACTATATGGCCAAGTGGGCGTTGTGGAGAGAAGTGTATGACGCTGACCAATCAGTGACCAATCAGCGTCATACACTTCTCTCCATTCATTTATACAGCACATAGCGATATAGCTATATCGCTATGTGCAGCCACATAAACACACTATAACGTTACTGCAGTGTCATGACAATGAATATACATTACCTCCAGCCAGGACGGGATGTGTATTCAGAATCCTGACCACTTCTCTGTGATTTACAGCACAGCAGGCGTAGTCTCGCGAGATTACGCTGTAAACTGTCATTTACAGCGAGCTGTTAATTTACAGAGAAGTGCAGAGAAGTGACAGGATTCTGAATACACATCCCGTCCTGGCTGGAGGTAATGTATATTCATTGTCATGACATTGCAGTAATGTTATAGTGTGTTTATGTGGCTGCACATAGCGATATTGCTATGTGCAGTGTAAATGAATGGAGAGAAGTTTATGGGGCTGATTGGTCAGCGTCATACACTTCTCTCCACAACGCCCACTTGGCCATATAGTAAAACACGCCCAGTTGTCCATTGAGAAACTTATTAGCATAAAGCTAATATAGGTCATAACTCCGTCAAAAATGATCGTTTTCCTAAATAAAAAAACACAGAGACTCTTTAAATATATCACTTATTTTAAGCCCTATATGTTCTGAGAAAAACAAGACCAAATACATATAGGTTGGCAGAGAAATAGAACAACAATTTGCTATTAAATTGTCACATGACTAAAACTTGAATGAGGCCACTTCATTTCATTAGGTTCACATTATCAGTACTTGACAGGACACTCTTTCCCCTTAGAACAGCCTGAATTCTTAGTGAAAATATTAAGTTAAGATTGTGTATGTCTCATTAGTATTTAAACAGCCAAATGTGTTGGCAAAGAACAGGCTTCATTGCCAGACAAGGTTCTGCTTTTCAAAAAAAATAATTTTATTAAGTAAAGCTTTATGTAATAAATTAATAGTGGAGGATTGAGTGTAGACCAGAATCCTGGACTGTCATGGATTTATTTTAAAGTGTTATACAAAGTGTTATAAGGCTGGAATAGAGTCAAAAGGCATGGCTTAAACGTCTTCCTGCTTGATCCATTTCTGACTTTGGCTCAAAACACTGCATGTGTGTTTCCAGCCTAATACGAATGTTATAAGTTTGTTCATTTTTCTATTGTGAAACAAAATCAAAAAGTTTTTTTTAATCCTTACAGAAAATCCCAGTAAAATCTCTGAGGGAAACTTCAGGTTATTGCTAAATTATAAAGTAGAAGATGAAGATATCATGCAGCAGTCTTCAGGAGAAAACCTCATTACCCTTAATGTACATCCAGGACTTCACAGTAAAGACCTATCATATCATTTCACTAATCATGAGGAACCTTCTTCTAGCCAATCACAGATTGTTACCAAAAGTACAGCTCCGAAAGGGGGTAAAAGGTTTCAATGTGGTAAACAGTTCACAAAAATCTCAGGTCTTTTAACAAACAGAAGAATTCACACAGGAGAGAAGCCATATTCATGTTCAGAATGTGGGAAATGTTTTACAAAAAAATCTAATCTTTTTATACATGAGAGAAGTCACACAGGAGAGAAGCCGTATTTATGTTCAGAATGCGGGAATTGTTTTACTCATAAATCAAATCTTGTTACACATAAGAGAATTCACACAGGAGAGAAGCCGTATTCATGTTCAGAATGTGGGAAATGTTTTACAGCTAAATCAACTCTTGATAAACATGAGAGAAGTCACACAGGAGAGAAACCGTGTTCATGTTCAGAATGTGGGAAATGTTTTACAGATAAATCAAGTCTTGCTAAACATGAGAGAAGTCACACAGGAGAGAAGCCGTATTCATGTTCAGAATGTGGGAAATGTTTTACAGATAAATCAAGTCTTGTTAAACATGAGAGACGTCACACAGGAGAGAAGCCGTATTCATGTTCAGAATGTGGGAAATGTTTTACAGATAAATCAAGTCTTGTTACACATGAGAGAATTCACACAGGAGAGAAGCCATATTCATGTTCAGAATGTGGGAAATGTTTTACACATAAATCAAGTCTTATTAAACATGACAGAAGTCACAAAGGAGAGAAGCCGTATTCATGTTCAGAATGTGGGAAATGTTTTACAGATAAATCAATTCTTGTTAAACATGAGAGAAGTCACACAGGAGAGAAATTATATTCGTGTTCAGAATGTGGTAAATGTTTTACTACTAAAGGCAAACTTAGGGCTCATCAGAGAAACCACACAGGGGAGAAGCCATTTTGATGTTCTATATGTGAAAGATGTTTTAAAAAGAAATTTACATTTTAGAACTCCGCAGAGAATTCACATGGAGTAGAAACCATAATCTCGTTTAGAATGTGGGAAATGCTATAAGAGCAAAAAAAAAAAGATTTTAGACACATCAGATTATTCACAGATTTTAACCCCTTATTGACCAGCCTATTTTAGGCCTTAATGATCAATCTATTTATTACGTTTTTCCATCGTCTCATTCAAAAAGCTATAACTTTTTTATTTTTGTCGACATAGCTGTATAAGGTCTTGTTTTTTGAGGGACAAGTTGTATTTTGTGACAGCACCATTTTGGTGTACATAGAATTTATTGATTGATTAACTTTTATAATAATAATTTTTTTGGGGGGGGGACAGAAAAAAACAGCAATTTCGCAATACTTTTTTGCATCCTAAATTTACGCTGTTTATTGCGTGGTATAAATAACACAATAACTTTATTCAGCGGGTTGTTACGATTGCAACAATACCAAATTTATATAGATTTTGGATGTTTTACTACTTTTACCCAGTAAATACTTTTTTCAAAGAAATTATTTGTTTTTGTGTCTCCATATTTGAAGAGCCATATCTTTTTTATTTTTCCGCCGATGTAGTTGTATGAGGGCTTTTTTTGCGGGACAACTTGTAGTTTTTATTGGTACCATTTTGGAGTACATGCGACTTTTTGATCACTTTTTATCACATTTTTTTTTAAGGCAGGATTCACAGAAAACATTGACTTTTGCATGTTTTTATTTTATTTTTGACGACGTTCACTGTGTTGGTTAAATAATGTAATAACTTTATAGTTGGGGTCGTAACGGACGCGGCGATACCAAATATGTGTAACTTTTTTACTTTTTTTTTTAATAATAAAGCATTTTGTAAGGGGAAAAAGTGGGTTTTTAAATTTTTTTCATGTATTTGTTTTTTTATTAATTTTATGAAACTTTTTTTTTTACTAGTCCCACCAGGGGACTTAACTAAGCGATCCTCCGATCGCTTTTATAATACATTGCAATAATTTTGTATTGTTGGTATTAATGCCTGTCCGTGTAAAACGGACAGGCATTTGCTAGGCCATGCCTCTGGCATGACCTAGCAGGTATACTCTACATGCAGACCCGGGGGCCTTTATTAGGATCCTCCGGCTGCCATGTAACATCGGCACTCTGCCATCATTCGCAGGGTGGAGGTGAGAGAGGGAGCTCCTTCTTTCCAAAACTACTCAGATGCGGCGCTCGCTATTGAGTGACACATCTGAGGGGTTAAACTGATGGGTTAAACAGCCAATAAGAATGTTTGTTCATTTTCTGGGTGGAATTAGTCTGGATCTGCCAAACGCCCAAATTATATTTACCTGAGATCAACTGTGACCGGGATCTATGAAGGAAAAGTATTGTGGATATAGGGAAGAAAAGAAGAGCCTGGTTTCCTTACAAAGCAGAGAAGCTGAATTGTCACCATGAACCTCACGTCTTATTACTGTATTCATAAATTCCCCCGCACTGCAGGATAATCCAGAGTGACCGTAAGGACAATGTAAATGTTTTGTTTTTAACATATATGGATATTTTATATTTGACTTTCATTAAAACAGTATAAAAAGATGAAGGTGATGGAATCGAAGAAAAAAAAACACTAACAAAGTAACTTTCTAATTAAATAAAAGAAATATTCATAGATTTATTTTCATGAAAGGAAATTTCATAAGTGTATTTATCATTAGAATCAAGGTTTGTGCCCAAAATCACGCCCACATGTGGTGGGGAATGGCCACACAATTTTTCTTGTAATACCCCAATATTTACCGGCTAAATCGTGTGTCCATTTGTCACCTAGGTGGGTATGGTTGTGGCTGACGATCCGTCTGTTCTTACCCTCAGGGTAGATTCACTTGCGGCAGATGTGTAGCATAAATTTCTGAAACTGTAAATAGTTCCATACATCTGAGTGGGGTTGTTTCTGCTGCATACACATGGATTCTGAAATCGCCATTAAGATGAGTGGAGCAGCCGCAGACCTTTCTGACACAAAACTGCTATTTGTGAACTGAAATCACACATGCAGTTTAGCTAAAAAAAAAGCTCATGAAAAACTGCACCTCAAAGCCAGAAGTGGAATCAGCCAGAAAGAAAAGTATAAGTCCTTCATTTATATTTCCCAATATTTTTTAATACACTCTTAGATTTGCCTAATAAAAACTGCATGTGTGATTCCAGAATTAGACAGGATCCAGGAGGAACGTGTCTAATTTAAACTCCTGACGTTTGGTTTCCCTCTGTTAGTGAAATGTGCGGTATTACCATGCCGAGAACCAGAGCGCTGTCAGGCCTTCAGAAAGGTTATGGATGTCTATGATTCAGGAAAGGGCAGTTGTCTAAAATCTCCACATGTAGATGGTTTTCTGGACAATGGAATGATTAACATCTAATACTTATAGCATTTTCCCTTTGGAACATGGAAATACCATTAGACCTGCCACGGAATGGCCAAAAAAAATAAAAATAAATGGAGGATTCTTGAATGGCCAAGTGAATACCTAGTTCTAATTACCATCATGAAGCTGTGGGGAGATGTAAAACTGGTTGTGCATGCTCCGCATGAAAGAGTAGGAAACGTCATCTCCCATATAAGAGACTAGTAGACCGTAAAGCCCCATTCACATTTGCACATTTTATACAGTATTTTGCATCAGTATTTATAAGACAAAACTAGGAGTAGGTCCAAGACGTGGAAGACATGCAGATCTTTCCATTATACTTTTCTCTGTTTGCTTACAAATACTGATGCAAAATACTGACCAAAATATGCAAGTGTAAATGAGGACTCATAAAAGAAACGCCTGCTGGAGGTTGTTTTTGCCAAAGGGGCAGAACCAGGTATTTGAGCCGTACAAGGAAGTGGCATATCTGTAAGGTGGTTTTTTTTTATTGCAAAATGATTGCAAATTCAATTTATGAATTTTTCTTTTATCTTTTTATACTGTATGAATGAAGATTAAATATTAATACACAAGTCAACAGATGTAAAGAAAAAATATTACATGGGGAGTCTTTATGTGACTCTAGTCGGAGACTTCGACACTACAGGATCCATACATGTGTAGTTTTGGAGGGTAGAAAAAAAGATTGTGAGTAAGACTAAAACGACATTAGGGTTTCACCTTAAACATGAAAAACTTTATAGTTGTGTTATCATCTACAGATCAGGGTTTACATGAACTACCGCTCCTGTCCTGACACAGCCGCGCAATGATCTCCCATCATCTTACACTAAACCTTATGTGTAACGTTGTGTTGTTAGAATTTTATTTTGTAATAAAGTGCTTGTTTCTCACAATGTTTTTTGTTATTTTCGGTGTTCGTTGAATTGGGTTATATCAATGTACCTAAAAGGGGTTATCTGTCTGTTTACAAGGCAATGATGTCACATCACATGGTGAGGATTGGCTGCCTTGGAGACAAGACAAAGTGTCATGACACCTTATAATCATAGAGAAGCTGGAAGCTGCAATGTGGGAATACTGCAGAATAAAGGAGTATTCCCAACGCAGGATATGGCATTAATGTCTGGTAGATGCAGGTCCCGTCTCGGGGACCCAGCACCTATGTGGAAAATAGGGTCCCCTGACCTGCCTGGTGAGTAGCCTGCTGGTGAAGAATGAATCAAGAGTTGTACGTGAATGGGCATACACTAGATCAATTTTCCTAAAAAAAAGTCTTAGTTTAAGGCCTCAGATCTAGAATTTTCCGGTTTAAGAGGTCCACAACCATGTTTTTTTAACCTTTTAGAGGGACTGATGAGATGGACAGATTTTCCTTGGCCCAGATTACATAAATAGTATTGTCAGACAGAATCTTGACATGGTGATGTCTTAATTGTAGAAAAGTCAATTTTGCGGTTTTCCAGACCGCTCTCAATTCCTGGTAATTTGAAGATCTTAACCATTTGTCCTGAGGCCAAGTTCCCTGTAGACATTTGTCCCGAAAATAAGACCCAAAGGTTGTTTCATATTTGCTCAGGAATGTAGAGATTATATTAAGATTCTTCTGACTAAAGCCATGAACAAAAAATAGAAAGAAATTCCACACTGTAAATGTGAAGAGAATTGTCCAAAGATAACGTGAAGTCATAAAGGATTGGAGGAAGTGCTGAAATATTCTCATCCAGCTCCAGGGGAAAAATAAAAAAAAGTAATAGGGGAAAAAGAAATTAACAAAACGGCGCTACATAGGAGGAGTACATTCAACACATTCACCTTGTTTAGCCTATTACATAGTTACATAGTTAGTACTGTTGAAAAAAACACCTGTCCATCAAGTTCAACCAAAGGATGGGAAAAGGGAAGGGATGAAACAAAATTTCTACACATTGAACACAGGAGCTGATATTTTTTCATTCTAGGAAATTATTTAAGCCTTTTTTAAAGCCATCTACTGTCTGCTGTGACCAGCTCCTGCGGTGACTATTTCACAGATTCACAGTTCTCACAGTAAAGAAGATTTGTCGCCTCTGCAGATTGAACCTTTTTTTCTCCTGACGGAGGGAGCGCCCCCTTGTTTTTTGAGGGGGTTTTACATGGAACAGGATTTCACCATATTTTTGGTATGTGCCATTCATATATTTATATAAGTTAATCAGGTCCCCCTTAGTCGTCTCTTTTCAAGGCTAAACAGGTTTAATTCTTTTAATCTTATTCATAACTTAGATTCTCCGCGCCCCTAATTAGCTTCGTTGCTCTTCTTTGTATTTTTCCTTCTTTCTATGTACTGGAGCCCAGAACTGAGCTGCATATTCTAGATGAAGCCACACTAATGCTTTGTAAAGTGGTAATATCCCTGTCCTGCGAATACATGCCTCTTAATACACGACAATATCTTTCTGGCCTTAGAAGCAGCTGACTGACATTGCATGCTGTTATTTCGTTTATGTTCTACAAGTACACCAAGATCCTTCTCAACAAGTGACTCCCCCAGTGTAGCTCCCCCTAGGACATATGATGCATGCAGATTATTACTCCCAGTGTAGCTCCCCCTAGGACATATGATGCATGCAGATTGTTGGTACCCAAATGCATTACTTTACATTCATCTACAATAACCCCTTCCCGCTTTGGCCACTTTTGACTTTCCTGACAGAGCCCCATATTTCAAATCTGACATGTTTCACTTTATGTGGTATTCATTTCGGAATGCTTTTACCTATCCAAGCGATTCTGAGATTGTTTTCTTGTGACACATTGGACTTTATGTTACTGGTGATAACGCAGTTCCCAAAAGGTAGATCGACACCAATACGGCCGCAGACAAAAACAGAACAGACGTGTATCTGATTACTGTAGAGGTCTGAGCTAGTCCCGACCCCTATCATTTATTTATACTCATTCTATATTCATGCAATACCATAAGACAATAAATAATACAAGACAGTCTTTTGGCTAACATGCAGTAACATTATATAACTTGGAGACAATCAATCCTTCATCTTTAGTACAATTCTGAGAATTATAAGAACAAACATGTTTTCTTCCTCTTCCCATTCACTCCCCCAGTCTGTGTATTCAATCCATCAAATTCTTGCGAAATGATAACTAATGCCTTCCTCCCTCCTTTCCTTAAACAACATCTGGAAAACAGATGTCCAGATTAACTCTTAGAATGTCAATTACTTTAACATTACTCCCCTCTTTTTATCTTTTGGCTAGACCTGTGACTACTCTCCCTGCCTTATCGAGAAATCTTAAAGGTCCGCCTTACCTACACAAGATATAGAGATACTAATCTCCATAAATTGTGGGACGTTCAACATTCATCCAGACGATCCTTAAGTTTAGATTTCTCCTGTTACCATTCCCCTCTTGCTAGTGCTAATATAGATTTTAAAGGAAAATATGAGGGCTAGAAGAGTTAGTTAGAAATATATATATAAATTGTTAGACACACATGATAGATATATTATGACAGTAATTTGTTCATTCTTGTCTTTGTCAAATCAATTTGTTTCCACAAGAAATGCAGTCTTTGATGTCTTTGATGTCATTAAGTGATTCTTTTTCACATATGAAGCATTTGCGTTTGATAGGAGTAATCATGATCATTACTGGGTTATCGTCTCGTCGTTCAGGGGGAGCTGTTTTCTGCGTACTGCTACAGTTTGACTCTAATATTTTCCTAAAAACAACAAGTAGAACCTTAAACCAATTGAGCGGCTTCAGCCAAGATAACCATTCCGGAAAATGCAATTCGGTTTGAGCGTTACGTTTGCGATATTGTTCCTTTAGCTCCTGTGCCTGTTTAATATCATAAGCAACTTGCATCATTCCAGTAGGATTAATATAGTGACAACATGCTAGTCCTACTATTTGACAAAGTCCTCCTTATGATGCAGTTAGATAATCCAATACCGTAGTGTGTTGATTAGTAACTACTATTAATTGTTTAGTATATGCAGAAGTAACACTTATAGCATGAAAAAGATAGTAATATTATGGAATACATCTGCTAAGGCTTCCATAAGTTGGCCATTTTGAGTAGTTCTGAGTAAAGAAGTGACTGGACTACCAACGATAGGCAGAGCCATCATTAACTCTTCCTTCCAACCTATGTGTAATAATGGTTCTGTATGCTGTACCTTAAGACTACGTTTACTTAACATATGTTGAGGAATATTCTGATACAAGAATTGATCAGACTTGCACGTCCAGGTGGCAGGTTCTATTCTTGCTAGGGTACATGTTCCCCCAGTCCCCTCAGGAAGCCATCTGTAAGCATTATTTCTACAGATTATATAGATTCCTTTCGGGAGTTGAAATTTTAGTTTGACAACTAGTGCATTAACAATAGATGCCAAAAGAGTAGTGTTAGAATAGAGACACCAAGAGTCTGGGTCATTGGTAGTTACCCATTTGTAATATGCAATAGGGTTACATCTGAGGGGGTTTACTTTTTCCCTTGCATCGATGGACATTAGTTCCGCCCCATCTCCTTCCATTCCTGCGGTATCTCTTTCATCTTCTTTGCTTATGGCAAATGTTTCTATGGCCTCACAATCTTCGCTATTCTCAAGTGGAAATTTATCAGCATGGTGCCAACTAGAATTATGAATTTTCCTTACTAGTGAGTGATCTATTTTCTGATCCTCTAAACTCTTACTGGCAAAACTTATTTTTAGGTTTTCTACAGGCAGCCTACCAGTATGTATAAAAGTCAGTATAATGAATCCAATTATTAGTTATATGAATGCCGTTCACTTAATTGATAAATTTACTGCCTGATTAGAACGATTAAAATTGAGTTTTAATAGTAAATTATAAAATATGGCTCATAAGGCCCAATTACAACATATGTTCAGGCTCAGACGAAATGGTCAGGGATAGGAGATGATAAAGCTCTCCTCTTATAGTATAAAGCCCTGACAACAACTTGCTGAGAAAAATGAATGATTGCAGCCCACCGGGCTCACAGCATATGGTCAAAGTGAAAGAAGTCAGTCCTAGTTGTAAGACTGCTCCTAGAAGATACTCCGATCACTGCTGCAATACTTGTAACAACCCTACGCGTTTCAATGTCACTGATAAGCGTGACAAATCATCAGGGATTGTGTGAATTAATTAGTTGCCGGTTTAAGCACAATTTTGTGCTAACATTGTTTCTCCCGGCTCGTGCACGACTCTGATACAAATGGCCGCACACGAGCCGGCGAGACTGGGAGCATATGAAGGGCTAGAGCCCTCCCCCTGCACTGACGAGGCTGTCAACTCACCACCAATCGCATGCAGACACGTCACAGCAGTGACGTATCGGGACTGTGGCGAGCCCCCTGACAGCCCGGCCAATGAGGCTGAAGCATGACGACAAGGCGTCTCGTAACCCTGGAGACCTAAAGCGGACCACAAACAGACTACGGGACAAGCATAGACTTGGTACAGATGGTAAGGGAAATAATATAGCGACGATCAGCAGACCTTTCTATATATTCTAAACGGATCGATCTTGTAGAGATGCAAAATCCGGCCATAAGATGCACAAATAGCCCTAATTAACAGTACCCATAATCAAAAAGATATAATGTTAGTAAACAATCGCAAGAGAACCCTATAGCAGTGTAAATAAGGGTCACCAATAGTTATTGAAGATAAACACTATAAAAAATGTATATAGAGAATCTGAATTCAGGTACTGAATTGAGCCAAATAGCCATACATTATCAATTATCAATGAGTATGATGTTATAGGAAAAAACGCATGAGAACCCTACAACAGTGTGAACAAGGGTCCACCAAAGTTCATTATACACAAACACGGTTAATGTTGTTAGAAACGCCAAGTATAATAGTTGGGACAGATAAACCAATCACAGAAACGGATCTATGACACGTAGAAATGTCGCATCTCATCCACACATGGTGTAGCTCTTAAATTGACGCTCACAGGAAACATGCATAGGAGATCTGCTCATTAAGGCCAGCAGGGCTCATGGTTCGCATGCGAAAGATCCACTGCGCTTCCTTCTGTAAGATCTTTTTATCATGGTCACCACCTCTCGCCAAGGGTTTAACATGTTCAATCCCTTGAAATTTTAATACCAGAGAGTCACCATGATGACATTCCCATACATGCCGCGACACCGGGGTGTCTTCCTTTCTCCTTATATCCCCAATGTGGTCCCTCATCCTTCTCCTAAATTCTCTCTTGGTTTTACCTATATACTGGAGTTGACACCCACACGTAATAAGATAGACTACACCTTTGGTCTTACAGTTGATATAGGATCTATTTTCAAAGACCCTGCCAGTCTTGGTGCTTTTAAAGTTCTTACTGCAAAGAATCGAGTCGCATGCCTTACAAGAGCCACATCTATAGCTACCATTAAACCCCCTGTCCAACCAGGTGTTAGGTTTATTCTGTGTGCTCATGTGGCTATGTACCAGACGGTCTTTTATATTGCGCCCTCTTTTGTATGTTATAAAGGGAGAGTCCCCTACCAGATTCCCGACATCAGGGTCAGCTTTCAAAATGCCCCAGTACCTCTGCAGGATTTCTCTAATCTCCTTATTGGCAGAGTCATAGGTACCAATAATACGTATAGTGTCGTCATCCTTAATACGTGATTTAGGGTTAAGAAGGTCATTTCGGTTACAACCAAGTGCATTCTGATAATCTCTACCTGGGCTGGTGGGAGCAAGAATTTGTCTTTAATGAGGAAATGGAAAAATGGACATCGTGCATTTTGCTATGGCTGAGATTCATAGACGATATTTTGATTCTCTGGAAAGGTACGAAGGCACAATTTGAGGAATTTGTGGCGATTCTAAATGTGAACGATCTGGGTTTATTTTTTACGTGTGAGATCAATGACAGTAAGATCACGTTCCTTGATATTATGATCTCCAAAACACCATCTGGGAATATTCAAACCAATATGTTCCGTAAAAAAACTGCCACGAATAGTCTCCTCAGATGGGAAAGTTGCCATCCGGTTAACCTTAAACGTGGAATACCCAAGGGCCAGTTCCTTAGGGCGAGACGAAATTGTTCCACTATATCGGACTATAAAATATCAGCGAGGGAACTGGAGGATAGGTTTAAACGGAGAGGGTATCCGAAACATGTTCTCAAACAAGCCTATCAGAATGCACTTGGTTGTAACCGAAATGACCTTCTTAACCCTAAATCACGTATTAAGGATGACGACACTATACGTATTATTGGTACCTATGACTCTGCCAATAAGGAGATTAGAGAAATCCTGCAGAGGTACTGGGGCATTTTGAAAGCTGACCCTGATGTCGGGAATCTGGTAGGGGACTCTCCCTTTATAACATACAAAAGAGGGCGCAATATAAAAGACCGTCTGGTACATAGCCACATGAGCACACAGAATAAACCTAACACCTGGTTGGACAGGGGGTTTAATGGTAGCTATAGATGTGGCTCTTGTAAGGCATGCGACTCGATTCTTTGCAGTAAGAACTTTAAAAGCACCAAGACTGGCAGGGTCTTTGAAAATAGATCCTATATCAACTGTAAGACCAAAGGTGTAGTCTATCTTATTACGTGTGGGTGTCAACTCCAGTATATAGGTAAAACCAAGAGAGAATTTAGGAGAAGGATCAGGGACCACATTGGGGATATAAGGAGAAAGGAAGACACCCCGGTGTCGCGGCATGTATGGGAATGTCATCATGGTGACTCTCTGGTATTAAAATTTCAAGGGATTGAACATGTTAAACCCTTGGCGAGAGGTGGTGACCATGATAAAAAGATCTTACAGAAGGAAGCGCAGTGGATCTTTCGCATGCGAACCATGAGCCCTGCTGGCCTTAATGAGCAGATCTCCTATGCATGTTTCCTGTGAGCGTCAATTTAAGAGCTACACCATGTGTGGATGAGATGCGACATTTCTACGTGTCATAGATCCGTTTCTGTGATTGGTTTATCTGTCCCAACTATTATACTTGGCGTTTCTAACAACATTAACCGTGTTTGTGTATAATGAACTTTGGTGGACCCTTGTTCACACTGTTGTAGGGTTCTCATGCGTTTTTTCCTATAACATCATACTCATTGATAATTGATAATGTATGGCTATTTGGCTCAATTCAGTACCTGAATTCAGATTCTCTATATACATTTTTTATAGTGTTTATCTTCAATAACTATTGGTGACCCTTATTTACACTGCTATAGGGTTCTCTTGCGATTGTTTACTAACATTATATCTTTTTGATTATGGGTACTGTTAATTAGGGCTATTTGTGCATCTTATGGCCGGATTTTGCATCTCTACAAGATCGATCCGTTTAGAATATATAGAAAGGTCTGCTGATCGTCGCTATATTATTTCCCTTACCATCTGTACCAAGTCTATGCTTGTCCCGTAGTCTGTTTGTGGTCCGCTTTAGGTCTCCAGGGTTACGAGACGCCTTGTCGTCATGCTTCAGCCTCATTGGCCGGGCTGTCAGGGGGCTCGCCACAGTCCCGATACGTCACTGCTGTGACGTGTCTGCATGCGATTGGTGGTGAGTTGACAGCCTCGTCAGTGCAGGGGGAGGGCTCTAGCCCTTCATATGCTCCCAGTCTCGCCGGCTCGTGTGCGGCCATTTGTATCAGAGTCGTGCACGAGCCGGGAGAAACAATGTTAGCACAAAATTGTGCTTAAACCGGCAACTAATTAATTCACACAATCCCTGATGATTTGTCACGCTTATCAGTGACATTGAAACGCGTAGGGTTGTTACAAGTATTGCAGCAGTGATCGGAGTATCTTCTAGGAGCAGTCTTACAACTAGGACTGACTTCTTTCACTTTGACCATATGCTGTGAGCCCGGTGGGCTGCAATCATTCATTTTTCTCAGCAAGTTGTTGTCAGGGCTTTATACTATAAGAGGAGAGCTTTATCATCTCCTATCCCTGACCATTTCGTCTGAGCCTGAACATATGTTGTAATTGGGCCTTATGAGCCATATTTTATAATTTACTATTAAAACTCAATTTTAATCGTTCTAATCAGGCAGTAAATTTATGTATAAAAGTCATCTCTTTTGTTCCCCAAATTCCATCTTGTTTTCTAAATTTTCTAAAATCAAACCAATTCCCCTGCTTGGATGTTAGGTACGCTTGCCACCAGGGTTACTGCACCCATCCAACAATGGGCAATGCCATTAGAACTTTTCCCTTCGGTTCCTCTATATCTAATGGTTTCCTCACCCAACAATTATCTTGGAACAATTCCTGTTCTGAGACAGGAGTAGCAAAGTATGGCATAGACCTTGCAGACATAGGAGAATATGTACATATCCAGCAATCAGTCAGGTTGTATGTTTGTGTTACTATACCGTGGTACTTAATGAACTTATTGTCTCACTCCTCTTCCCCCAGCTGCTGATATCCTTTTACAAAACCACATATCATCATACTCATTAGAAACACAGATACTGAGAAATATCGCAAGGCAGCTTGAGGGTAGTTCACACCCTGTTGGTTACTACAGCAAATTAGCATAGAAGGAGCCAACACAACACTGGGGCATAGATCATAAGTGCTTTAATCCATGATGGAGACCCCAGTAATAATGTATTCTATATGATAATGATGAAACTTGTTGACAATACAGAACGTATAGTATGTTTGTTGTGCCTTTCTTGTATGAAATCATATGCAATGTTAAATACCTTTGTGTCAAAAAAGGCAAAAGTATAGAAGGTATGATACCTTTATTGGCTAACCATAAAAGTTCTATATGCAAGCTTTCAGAGCACAGATGCTCCTTCTTCAGGCGGTTTACAAATGAATGTGTAATGCTGGGGGTAGGGAAACAGACAAGTGAGCCCTAATCTACCCACCACTCAGTCCCTGCCTACTTGCAACGACCCGCCCTAGGTGACGGGGTACAACTGGGCGACGGTCCCTACGCTCAATAAGTGCACGACAGACAAACAGACAAGGGTACACAGAAGCAAGGGAAAGGGGGCAGTTGCCCACGGCAACACCGTGAGCAACAAGAGTGGTGAACGAGCCGATTCAAACCAGGAGTGTACGAGGTACCAAACGCAGAGCAGGAGAGTAGTGAACAAGCCGAGTCAAACCAGGAGTGTACGAGGTACCAAACGCAGAGCCGGAGAGTAGTCAGTAAGCCAGGGTCAATATGAAGCAAGGTCAAATAGTTCAAGCTGCAGCAGGGCCAGGAAACCAAACGAGAAGAATCACAAGCAAGGAGGAACAGGAAAGGCAGGTATAAATAGACAGAGGGCGGGAGCTAGCTCCGTCTGGCCAGGCTGTGATAGGCTCTCCCACTCCTAAGCCTGCCATCCTGAGTGGTGGAAGATGGAGTCAGTCTCACAGACATAGAAGCAGGTGCAGACTGATTACCTATGGGTGTTGACACAGAAGCTGTGCCTGGCAGATTCTTTACAGAATGACTTTGAAAAAAGCACAACATTTAGATGTTACACAAAGACAATTAGAAGGAGCCTCTGTGCTCTGAAAGCTTGCATATAGAACTTTTATGGTTAGCCAATAAAGGTATCATACCTTCTATACTTTTGTCTTTTTTGACACAAAGGTATTTAACATTGCATAATTGTTTCTGGCTAACACGGTACTACACCATTTTTTACTGTACTTGTATGAAATCAAAAAGAACTGTTTATTATGAGTACTCTGTATTAAGAGCAACTGGGGATGTTTTTTGTAAGAGGAACCAAAACACATTGATTTAAGGCAAATTGTCACATTAGATATTTTTATGAAATGATTCCTGCACAGCTTTCTTAATGTCTGAATTTCTCAGACTGTATATAATGGGGTTAATCAAAGGGGTAAGCACAGTATAAAGAAGTGATAGGATCTTACTGATGGTCGACATCTGTCCTTTTGTTGGGACAACATACACAGTCAGGGGTGTAACTAGGAAAGACTGGGCCCCATAGCAAACTTTTGACTGGGGCCCCCCTCCGCTGGGTATCACATGACCCACCCCTTGTAGATAGTGCCTTCCTATAGATTCCACCACACAGCGCCCCTATAGATAGCGCCATACACAGCCCTGTAGATAATGCCTTACAGCCCCCTGTAGATAACGTCTTACAGCCCTAAATCCCCCTATAGATAACGCCATACAGAGTCCCCCCTGTAGATAACGCCATACAGAGTCCCCCCTGTAGATAACGCAATACAGAGTCCCCCCTGTAGATAGCGCCATACATCGTCCCCCCTGTAGATAACGCCATACAGAGTACCCTGTAGATAATGCCATACAGACCCCCCTGTAGATAACGCCATACAGCCCCCCTGTAGATAACTCCATACAGACCCCCCCGTAGATAACGCCATACAGACCCCCCTGTAGATAACTCCATACAGCCCTCCCGTGTAGATAATGCCATACAGCCCCCTGTAGATAACGCCATACAGACCCCCCTATAGATAATGCCATACAGACACCCCCTGTAGATAACGTTATACAGACCCCCCTGTAGATAACGCCATACAGCCCTCCCCTGTAGATAACGCCATACAGCCCTCCTGTAAATAACGCCATACAGCCCTCCTGTAGATAACTCCATACAGCCCCACCTACGCCATACAGACCCCCTGTAGATAATGCCATACAGACACCCCCTGTAGATAACGCCATACAGAACCCCCCTGTAGATAACGCCATACAGACCCCCCTGTAGATAACGCCATGCAGAGTCCCCCCGTAGATAACGCCATACAGACCCCCTGTAGAGAACGCCATACAGACCCCCCTGTAGATAACGCCATACAGCCCCCCTGTAGATAGCGCCATACAGACCCCCCTGTAGATAACGCCATACAGAGTCCCCCTTGTAGATAACGCCATACAGAGTCCCCCCTGTAGATAACGCCATACAGTCCCCCGTGTAGATAACGCCATACAGACCCCCCTGTAGATAACGCCATACAGACCCCCTGTAGATAACGCCATACAGAGTCCCCCCTGTAGATAACGCCATACAGCCCTCCTGTAAATAATGCCATACAGCCCTCCTGTAGATAACGCCATACAGCCCCACCTACGCCATACAGACCCCCTGTAGATAATGCCATACAGACACCCCCTGTAGATAACGCCATACAGACACCCCTGTAGATAACACCATACAGAACCCCCCTGTAGATAACGCCATACAGACCCCCCCTGTAGAGAACGCCATACAGAGTACCCCTGTAGATAACGCCATACAGAGTCCCCCCTGTAGATAATGCCATACAGACCCCCCTGTAGATAACGCCATACAGACCCCCCTGTAGATAACGCCATACAGAGTCCCCCCTGTAGATAACGCCATACAGAGTCCCCCCTGTAGATAGCGCCATACATCGTCCCCCCTGTAGATAACGCCATACAGAGTACCCTGTAGATAATGCCATACAGACCCCCCTGTAGATAACGCCATACAGCCCCCCTGTAGATAACTCCATACAGACCCCCCCGTAGATAACGCCATACAGACCCCCCTGTAGATAACGCCATACAGCCCTCCCGTGTAGATAACGCCATACAGCCCCCTGTAGATAACGCCATACAGACCCCCCTATAGATAATGCCATACAGACACCCCCTGTAGATAACGTTATACAGACCCCCCTGTAGATAACGCCATACAGCCCTCCCCTGTAGATAACGCCATACAGCCCTCCTGTAAATAACGCCATACAGCCCTCCTGTAGATAACTCCATACAGCCCCACCTACGCCATACAGACCCCCTGTAGATAATGCCATACAGACACCCCCTGTAGATAACGCCATACAGAACCCCCCTGTAGATAACGCCATACAGACCCCCCTGTAGATAACGCCATACAGAGTCCCCCCGTAGATAACGCCATACAGACCCCCTGTAGAGAACGCCATACAGACCCCCCTGTAGATAACGCCATACAGCCCCCTGTAGATAGCGCCATACAGACCCCCCTGTAGATAACGCCATACAGAGTCCCCCTTGTAGATAACGCCATACAGAGTCCCCCCTGTAGATAACGCCATACAGTCCCCCCTGTAGATAACGCCATACAGACCCCCCTGTAGATAACGCCATACAGACCCCCTGTAGATAACGCCATACAGACTCCCCCCTGTAGATAACGCCATACAGCCCTCCTGTAAATAATGCCATACAGCCCTCCTGTAGATAACGCCATACAGCCCCACCTACGCCATACAGACCCCCTGTAGATAATGCCATACAGACACCCCCTGTAGATAACGCCATACAGACACCCCTGTAGATAACACCATACAGAACCCCCCTGTAGATAACGCCATACAGACCCCCCTGTAGATAACGCCATACAGAGTACCCCTGTAGATAACGCCATACAGAGTCCCCCCTGTAGATAATGCCATACAGACCCCCCTGTAGATAACGCCATACAGACCCCCCTGTAGATAACGCCATACAGACCCCCCCTGTAGATAACGCCATACAGCCCTCCCGTGTAGATAACGCCATACAGACCCCCTATATATAACGCCATACAGCCCCCTTTGTAGATAACACCATACAGACCCCCTGTAGATAACGCCATACAGCCCCCCTGTAGATAACGCCATACAGACCCCCCTGTAGATAATGGCATACAGACACCCCCTGTAGATAACGCCATACAGACCCCCCTGTAGATAACGCCATACAGCCCTCCCCTGTAGATAACGCCATACAGCCCTCCTGTAAATAATGCCATACAGCCCTCCTGCAGATAACGCCATACAGCCCCACCTACGCCATACAGACCCCCCTGTAGATAATGGCATACAGACACCCCCTGTAGATAACACCAGAGTCCCCCCTGTAGATAACGCCATACAGACCCCCCTGTAGATAACGCCATACAGACCCCCCTGTAGATAACGCCATACAGACACCCCTGTAGATAACGCCATACAGACCCTCCTGTAGATAATGCCATACAGAATCCCCCCTGTAGATAACGTTATACAGCCCCCCCTGTAGATAACGCCATACAGACCCCCTGTAGAGAACGCCATACAGACCCCCTGTAGAGAACGTCATACAGACCCCCCTGTAGAGAACGCCATACAAATCCCCCTGTAGATAACGCCATACAGCCCCCCCTGTAGATAGCGCCATACAGACCCCGCCTGTAGATAACGCCATACAGAGTCCCCCCTGTAGATAACACCATACAGAGTCCCCCCTGTAGATAATGCCATACAAACCCCCCTGTAGATAACACCATAAGACCCCCCCTTGTAGATAACGCCATACAGCCCCCCTGTAGATAGCGCCATACAGACCCCCCCTGTAGATAACGTCATACAGAGTCCCCCCTGTAGATAACACCATACAGAGTCCCCCCTGTAGATAATGCCATACAAACCCCCCTGTAGATAACACCATACAGACCCCTCCTGTAGATAACGCCATACAGACACCCCTGTAGATAACGCCATACAGACCCCCTGTAGATAACGCCATACAGAGTCCCCCCTGTAGATAACACCATACAGAGTCCCCCCTGTAGATAATGCCATACAAACCCCCCTGTAGATAACACCATACAGACCCCTCCTGTAGATAACGCCATACAGACACCCCTGTAGATAACGCCATACAGACCCCCTGTAGATAACGCCATACAGAGTCCCCCCTGTAGATAACACCATACAGAGTCCCCCCTGTAGATAATGCCATACAAACCCCCCTGTAGATAACACCATACAGACCCCTCCTGTAGATAACGCCATACAGACACCCCTGTAGATAACGCCATACAGACCCTCTGTAGATAACGCCATACAGAGTCCCCCCTGTAGATAACGTTATACAGCCCCCCCTGTAGATAACGCCATACAGCCCCCTGTAGATAGTGCCATACAGACTCCCTGTAGAGAACGCCATACAGACCCCCTGTAGAGAACGCCATACAGCCCCCCTGTAGATAACGCCATACAGACCCCCTGTAGATAACGCCATACAGAGCCCCCCTGTAGATAACGCCATACAGATCGCCCTGTAGATAGCGCCATACAGACCCCCCTGTAGATAACGCCCTACAGACCCTTCCTGTAGATAACACCATACAGACCCCCCTGTAGATAACACCATACAGACCCCCCCTTGTAGATAACTCCATACAGACCCCCTGTAGATAACGCCATACAGACCCCCTGTAGCTAACGCCATACAGACCCCTCCTGTAGATAACGCCATACAAACCCCTTGTAGATAATGCCATATAGCCCCCCCCCCCAAAAAAAATGGCTTATAGTTTGTCCTACAAAAGAGATGTATCCCCTATCCACAGTCCCCCCAAGTTCTCCATGACAAACCTCGGACTTCCGGCGTCTGCACAGTTCAATAAAAATGAAAGGTGCGCTGGTCACGCATGCACACAAGCGCGACAGGTGCGCAAGTCATTTCTATGGAGCTGCAGACAGACCCCGGAAGTCCGAGGTTTGTCATGGAGAACTTCGGGGGACATTCGGTCCCCCATTCTCCTTATCGCTGGGCGTCCCAGCGATCACACATGTGATGTGTCCCCCTTTCAGCTGCATCGCTTGGTCTCCTAAGTGATCCAACAATGCAGCACTAGCAGCCTGGGCGTCACTAAGGACTTAAAACATCAGGGGGAATAGCCCCAATACATATGCGCCCCCCCCAAAAAATAAATGTGTGTGTGTGTATGAATATGTGCATATATATATATATATATATGTATATATATATATATATATATATATATATATATAGAAGACAGCGTAGAAAGCAGTGACGGCACCAGGACTTCAAGGCAGATGCAAGCAAAGTGGATTTATTCACCTCAAAAAAGACACAGCAACGTTTCGGTTCAACAGGAACCTTTCTCAAGCCATGACAAACTCACAAAAGTGCCAAGTATATATAGGGAGGACGTACATCAACTGGCAATCAAACAAATTGACAGTACAATTCTCATAAAATACATAAAAATGTGAACATAGCAGTGTATTATGACTTTTATACAGACAGTGCAGCAATGAGTCTTCAAAACGCTATTAGTAAACGGCAATACATTTGAAGACATGATTTATACATATCATAAATAGTGAAGTGTAATAGGATTAATTAGGAGGACAGCAGAGGCTCATTATTGATTAATTAGGTTTAATAAACTTACAGTTTGCACTCTCTCCATATGGCCAGCATGTGAATTTCGCGCGCATGCACTCAGCATGCTCCAAGATGGCGTTGAAACCGGATATCAAATCCGGTGAAGCGCATCGTGGAACGCAATCACTACCGCGCATGCGCAGGGATGGAGCTTGCGTTCCAATCCCATTGCGCAGGCGCGAGTAGCGCTAAAATAGAAATATAGAATGAGCTGAAAATGCACAGTTCAGTTCTGTGAACTATCTGGAGGTGTAATATATGGACCAATATCGTGTAAATCAGGATGTAGAGAGATCATCAATGTCCATGGCCATGAATTTAAAAATACAGCGATTTTTAAAAAAATATCTCTCACATATCCCATATATGTAAACATGTGACTGTAGTCACCCATGGGATTAATAAACAAGCCATGATAGATAGGCATTGATGATCCCCGACACAGATGTCAAATACATTAGATATATAAAAAAAAATAATATAAGGCATGTATATCATAGATAATATATTTCCATTAAAAACATGCTGAAGGATAAGAAGATAACAAACCTACAATACCATAAGGACCATACTCCAGAGTGAATATATTTATCTATAAATTCATGCACGATAGATATACTACAGTGCAAAGATCAATGCTGGATATAGAGAGACATAGGTAAACAATTTCATGTGGAACATCATGATCCCAAAATTAGGCCTCTGCTGCTCTCCGGAATCCTTCAAAGTGCTTGACACATCCGTGTGTTTCTACGAACATATAAAAGAAAAGAAAGGGAAAGGCAAATTACCATACAATATTATATGAACACAAAACCCAAAATTATGATGAAAATTGACATGAAAGATTAAAAATAAAAAATGCAGGCATAGGAAGAGTCAAAATAAGACTCCAAATTATGTATACACAAGGCACATACAATACCAATCGGGAATGTGAACCCATCGTATACCCCAGATCATCAGGCAAGTTACCCCCCATTATTTGTGTAACAAGATAATTTTTAGATATGTGGGCCATAAGGGTATTCTATATTCAGCCCCTTGGGAGACATAGTTTCCAACTTATAGATCCACTCTAGCTCTTTTCTTTTGAGAGCCAAACCTCTATCACCACCGCGTCTCATTTGAGGCACAGAATCAATGATTCTGAACCTCAACTGCGACAAGCTATGATTTTTCTCACAAAAGTGTCTTGACACTGGTAGATCCTGTCTCTTTGTTTTGATGTTAGAGTTGTGATTTCTCAACCTGAGACGTATTTCCGTTGTAGTCTCACCGACACAGTGTAGACCACAAGGGCGACTCAATAGATAGATCACATAAGATGAATGACATGTGAAAAAGCCCCTGATTTTGATAACACTGCCAGTTTGTGGATGATTAAACGAGTCACCCTTCACCATGTGCTCGCAAATATTGCAGCCCAGGCAGGGGTAACAACCCAATTTGGGAGGTGCCAAAAATCTTTGACTCATTCGATTGGATCCAATATCGGCTCTCACAAGACTATTCTTAATCGTTTTGCCTCTTCAAATGTATTGCCGTTTACTAATAGCGTTTTGAAGACTCATTGCTGCACTGTCTGTATAAAAGTCATAATACACTGCTATGTTCACATTTTTATGTATTTTATGAGAATTGTACTGTCAATTTGTTTGATTGCCAGTTGATGTACGTCCTCCCTATATATACTTGGCACTTTTGTGAGTTTGTCATGGCTTGAGAAAGGTTCCTGTTCAACCGAAACGTTGCTGTGTCTTTTTTGAGGTGAATAAATCCACTTTGCTTGCATCTGCCTTGAAGTCCTGGTGCCGTCACTGCTTTCTACGCTGTCTTCTATTTATAAAAAAAAGGGGAACTGATTCATCCCCTGGTGATGAGCACATGGCCTGATTTTCTGCTATTGTGGAGTGCTGTGTTTATCTATTGCTGGACTGTATATATATACACCGCGTTCCAAATTATTATGCAAATGTTATTTTTCGCTGATTTTCCTAAATAGTCGATGCAAATTACAGTCTAATCTTCAAGCCATCAACCGTTGGAGTATAATGCAAATTTTATTGACCAAATCTCCTAATGATAACAGACTTTTTTTAGAAGTAAAAAACTAAAAATGCACTGTTTCAAATTATTATGCACAACAGAGATCAAAACATTTTACAGGTTGTAAAGAGAACTAAAATGGTAATTTGTTGAATTTGCAGCATCAGGAGGTCATATTTACAGAAATCAAAAGCTCTTTCAATCAAAAAAAACTTAACAGGCCAAATTACATGTAACATAGGACCCCTTCTCTGATATCACCTTCACAATTCTTGCATCCATTGAATTTGTGAGTATTTGGACAGTTTCTGCTTGAATATCTTTGCAGGATGTCAGAATAGCCTCCCAGAGCTTCTGTTTTGATGTGAACGGCCTCCCACCCTCTTAGATATTTTGCTTGAGGATGCTCCAAAGGTTCTCAATAGGGTTGAGGTCAGGGGAACATGGGGCCACACCATGAGTTTCTCTCCTTTTATGCCCATAGCTGCCAATGACACCGAGGCTTTCTTTGCAGCATGAGATATTGCATTGTCATGCATGAAGATAATTTTGCTACGGAAGGCACGGTTCTTCTTTTTGTACCACGGAAGAAAGTGGTCAGTCATAAACTCTATGTACTTTGCAGAGGTCATTTTCACACCGTCAGGGACCCTAAAGGGGCCTACCAGCTCTCTCCCCATGATTCCAGCCCAAAACATGACTCCGCCACCTCCTTGCTGATGTCGCAGCCTTGTTGGGACATGGTGGCCATTCACCAACCAATTTTATTTAGGAAGTAGGGAGAAAGGGAAAGAGTTGTGGTTCCTATGTGAAATTGAGAATAATAAAAATAACAAACTTTATTGACTAATTAGTTTTAAAATTATTATTATTTTTTTACAAATGTCCAATGTAGGTCAGAATAAATTGCAGTGCAGATGACCCCTTATCCTGCACTATGAGAGCAAAATTTGCCTATTAATAGTTAACCATCCAATGTTATTGTCATACAAAAACCATATTCAGATCTTTTGCTGAAATTGATAAATTAATTATTTTGAATTGTGCTTTATTCTCTACTCTGTGATGGACTGAGTAGAGATCTGATAACAGTAGTGTAATGATCTTTATTCCAAGTGTGCTATATTGTGTGCACTGAATAAATCAGCATTTGCTGCTAGTCAGTGGACACTATATCAGTTTCTTAAAATTCTCTTATGTGCACCGAGTGTATCATAAATATTGTTAGTTAGTAAACATTGTATCAATTTCTTGAGATTCTCATGAATGCACTGAGTGTATCAGCATTCAATGTTAGTTAATAGGCAATGTATCTATTTGTTGAGGTTCTCTTGTATATACTGAATATATCAGCATTAATTGTTAATCAATAAACACTATTGCAGCGTCTCAAGATTTTTGGGTATAAATACGGTTCTGACGCCCTTATATATGGTAAGTGCTGATTGACAGCTAAGGGGGCCAATGAGGTTGGATTAATTTCCAAGTATCTGTCAAAAGGCTCAGTATTATTTATATTAAATAATACTGAGCCTTTTGACAGATACTTGGAAATTAATCCACCTGTCATCCACACACTGTTATACTTAAAACAACCTCATTGGCCCCCTTAGCTGTCAATCAGCACTTACCATATATAAGGGCGTCAGAACCGGCGGGTTACACCCCAAGAGGAAGCTGGAATGCCGGCGAAACGCGCGTCGGGTGTTTAGTCCAAATTTAGCAACCAATGTTTAAGGTCCTAACTCTACCTAATGCTACCTATAACATTAATCAATAGTCGGCAACGACTTGTATGTATAAACGCTGCTCCCTGGAAGAGAGTGGTGCCTGCAATTTGTCATACGCTGCTGGGTTGAATGCCTGACAGCGTTCTCTGAATCAGCAAATCAATATATACAGGCTGTTCAGCCACTTTATTACACCACGCTGCTGGGTTGAATCCTTGACAGCGTTCACTGAATCAGCAAATCGATATATACAGGCTGTTCAGCCACTTTATTACACCGTGCTGCTATTCACTGTTTCTCCCGTGACGACGGTGAGAACAGACAGCAAGCACCTAATTAATAGGGCACCTTACATAGTGCACTGCCATCTTCAACTAGACGAGCTGCATCGCTGCTGATCCTATTTGCGAGGATCAGCGTTGTATGCCATTCACACTGCTGCTGCTGACGGTCTCCCACGTACTACGGTGGTAACTGACAGCAAGCACCTAAGAATCAGGGCTTTCAGTAGTGCTTATTTCACATAAGTCACTACATCGCTGTTTAAACAACCAAAAATTCCAGCACGACAATTACAACGCTGTTGACCCCAATAGTGAGGATTATAGGTGTGCTCCATCTACAAAGGTGGAACACACAGGCTATCTAGCCAAAATACCTTAATGTGCTGCTGCCTACGATTTCCCACGAGCACAAGGTGAAAACTGACAGCGAGCACTTAAGAATTGGGGCATTTTTGTGGCGCTTATTCATACAGGCTACCGCATCACTGTTCAGCAACTACAATTTAAATGCTCAAACTTTAGCACAATATCCTATCGTGCTTCTGCTTATTATATTTGGTATTTATACCAAAAAATCTTGAGACGCTGCAATAGTGTTTATTGATTAACAATTAATGCTGATATATTCAGTATATACAAGAGAACCTCAACAAATAGATACATTGCCTATTAACTAACATTGAATGCTGATACACTCAGTGCATTCATGAGAATCTCAAGAAATTGATACAATGTTTACTAACTAACAACATTTATGATACACTCGGTGCACATAAGAGAATTTTAAGAAACTGATACAGTGTCCACTGACTACTAGCAGCAAATGCTGATTTATTCAGTGCACACAATATAGCACACTTGGAATAAAGATCATTACACTACTGTTATCAGATCTCTACTCAGTCCATCACAGAGTAGAAAATAAAGCACAATTCAAAATAATTAATTTATCATTTTCAGCAAAAGATCTGAATATGGTTTTTGTATGACAATAACATTGGATGGTTAACTAGTAATAGGCAAATTTTGCTCTCATAGTGCAGGATAAGGGGTCATCTGCACTGCAATTTATTCTGACCTACATTGGACATTTGTAAAAAAAAATAAAATTTTTTAAAACTAATTAGTCAATAAAGTTTATTATTTTTATTATTCTCAATTTCACATAGGAACCACAACTCTTTCCCTTTCTCCCTACTTCCTAAATAAAATCAGTATAAATTGGTGGTATACATCTTTGTGGTTCCCAAAACTCACTTTATATAAAATTAAAAAAAGTGAGGGTATTTGCAAAATCTCTATTTTTGACCATTCACCAACCATCCACTACTCCATCCATGTAGACCATCCGGGGTTGCACGGCACTCATCAGTAAACAACACGGCTTGAAAATTAGTCTTCATGTATTTCTGAGCCCACTGCAACCGTTTCTGCTTGTGAGCATTGTTTAGGGGTGGCCGAATAATAGCTTTATGCACACTTGCAAACCTCTGGAGGATCCTACACCTTGAGGTTCGCGGGACTCCAGAAGCACCAGCGGCTTCAAATACCTGTTTGCTGCTTTGCAATGGCATTTGAGCAGCTGCTCTCCTAATCCTATTAATTTGTCTGGCAGAAACCTTCCTCATTATGCATTTTTCTGAACGAACCCGTCTGTGCTCTGAATCAGCCACAAATCTTTTCACAGTACGATGATCACGCTTAAGTTTTCTTGAAATATCCAATGTTTTCATACCTTGTCCAAGGTATTGCAGTATTTCACGCTTTTCGGCAGCAGAGAGATCATTTTTCTATCCCATATTGCTTGAAACCTGTGGCCTGCTTAATAATGTGTATCGTCCTTCTTAAGTAGTTTTCCTTTGATTGGGCACACCTAGCAAACTTATCACAGGTGTCTGAGATTGATTCCAATGGTACAAAGAGCCCTAAGACACAATACCATCCATGAGTTTAATTGAAAAACTAATAATTAAATGTTTATGACACTTAACTCCAATGTGCATAATAATTTGGAACAAGTGGCTTGAAAAAACAAGTGGGTTGTAGATCAAGTGGAGTTCCAAAAACCGGATTGACTTACTGTGCATTGTGTGTTAAAGTGGGGGGCCATTGTATGTGATATATGTATTGATTGCTTGCTTGCTACAAAGTTTGCAAAAGTGACATTATTTAAAACCATTTTTCCTTTGCAGTTTCCTTCCTGAGTAGCTGAGTAAGGGGGAGGGGTTAGCTGGTCCCAGGTGCTATAAATCAGGCTTCAGTACTCTGTAGAGCCTGCTCTGTGGCTTGAAAAAATAAGTGGGTTGTAGATCAAGTGGAGTTCCAAAAACCGGATTTGAAAAGAGGAGTTAAAGCCCCAGTAAGTGCTCTTCTACTTCTTTTTCTTTTTGATTAAGACCTGTTCGCTGTTTTTTTGTAACTTGGATTATGGATAGCAAGATTGGAGGTTTTCTTCAGTGCACAGTTTGCCATATGTATGCACGACTGGAGCCAGAGTTCCAGGGTGAATATCTCTGTGGTAGATGTGAGCATGTTGTTCACCTGGAAGCTCGTATTAGAGATCTGGAGGAGCAGAATGCAACACTGAGGAGGATAGACAATCTTGAGCTGAGCTTGCTGCTCACGGAGCATGCAGTTAGTGGGTTACAACTGGAGGGTGAAGACATGGGTGAGCAGGATCAGGTAAGTAGCTGGGTTAATGTAGTTAGGGGCAGTAGAAAGGGGTCAAAGAAAAGGAAGGCCGATCCGGTTTCTGACATTCCAGGCAAAATTGCCAAGCTGGGTGATGATGCGAGGGTGTCAGTCTCAGAGATGGCAGCCCTAGTGGATACTGATCTCCCTAACAGCCGGGAGAACAGCCCAGCTAGTAGTCGGCGGGATGGTAATGCAGGTAAGCCAAGACAATTAATAGTTGTAGGGGATTCTATAATCAGGAAGACGGATAGAATAATTTGTCGCCAAGACCACCTCAACCGAATGGTTTGCTGTCTCCCTGGTGCCAGGGTTCGGCATGTGGTGGAACGGGTGGACAAATTGCTGGGAGGGGCTGGTGATGATCCAGCTGTCGTGGTCCATGTCGGTACCAACGACAGAATAAATGGTAGGTGGAGGAGCCTTAAGAATAATTTTAAAGAACTAGGCTACAAGCTGAAGGGAAGGACCTCCAAGGTTGTATTCTCAGGAATACTGCCTGTGCCATGCGCATCACAGGAAAGACAGCGGGAGCTCAGGGAGTTAAATGCATGGCTGAAGTCTTGGTGTAGAGGAGAAGGATTTGGGTTCCTAGAGCACTGGGCTGACTTTTCATTGGGGTACAAACTGTATTCTGCAGATGATTTGCACCTAAATGGAAGGGGGTCCGCTGTGCTGGGGGAGAGAATTCTAGCTGGGGTGGCGGAGTATTTAAACTAGGGCTGAGGAGGGAGGTCAATGTAGAAAAAAAAGGGGTAGCCAGGTTAGAGAGGGGTCAGACTATATTGGTGGGGGGAGAAACAGAATGTGGGGAGAGGACTAGACAACAAGATAAGGAGATCCTTTCGTTACAAAACATCAGTGTAAATAAAAAGGCCCGATTAATGTCAAATCACATTTCTGATAATAAAAGTGAAAAACTGACAGGCAAGTTAAAGTGTATGTTCACAAATGCCAGAAGTCTAGCAAGCAAAATGGGGGAGCTGGAGGCCTTGATACTGGAAGAAAATATAGATATAGTTGGTGTTGCTGAAACATGGCTGGACTCTTCACATGACTGGGCTGTAAATCTACAAGGTTTTACACTTTTTCGGAAAGACAGGACAAATAGGAAAGGTGGTGGTGTATGTCTGTATGTGAGAAGTGATATGAAGGTGGTGGTGTATGTCTGTATGTGAGAAGTGATATGAAGGTGGTGGTGTATGTCTGTATGTGAGAAGTGATATGAAGGCGGTGCTGTATGTCTGTATGTGAGAAATGATATGAAGGTGGTGGTGTATGTCTGTATGTGAGAAGTGATATGAAGGCGGTGCTGTATGTCTGTATGTGAGAAGTGATATGAAGGCGGTGGTGTATGTCTGTATGTGAGAAGTGATATGAAGGCGAGTGTGAAAGAGACAATAGTGGGTGAATACTGTGAGGAGGTTGAAACCTTGTGGGTGGAACTAGAAAGGGAGGTAAACACTGAAAAAATTACTTTTGGTGTAATCTATAGACCCCCCAATATAACTGAGGAGATGGAAGTTCAGCTATATAAACAGATGGAGCGGGCTGCACAGGCGGGTATTGTAGTGATAATGGGAGATTTTAATTTCCGGGATATTAATTGGTGTCATGGTTCAGCTTCAACTGCAAAGGGGAGACATTTCCACAACCTGTTGCAGGAAAATTTTATGGGCCAGTTTGTGGAAGACCCGACTAGAGGTGAAGCTCTGTTGGATCTGGTCATTTCTAATAATGCAGATCTTGTTGGGAATGTCAATGTTCGTGAAAACCTCGGTAACAGTGATCATAATATAGTTACATTTTACCTATACTGTAAAAAACAAACGCAGGCTGGGAGGGCAAAAACATTTAATTTTAAGAAAGCCAATTTCCCCAGGATGAGGGCTGCAATTCAGGATATGGACTGGGAAGAACTAATGTCAAATAATGGAACAAATGATAAATGGGAGATTTTCACATCTACTTTGAGTTATTATAGTGCAAAATTTATTCCTATAGGTAACAAGTATAAACGACTCAAATTAAACCCCACATGGCTT
This sequence comes from Rhinoderma darwinii, assembly GCF_050947455.1. NCBI lineage: Eukaryota > Metazoa > Chordata > Amphibia > Anura > Rhinodermatidae > Rhinoderma > Rhinoderma darwinii. Next base: position 666,221,376 of record NC_134687.1, read on the forward strand.
ACACCTTCTGTGAAAGGGGCAATACACGACAAAAAACGGGCATTTAAAAAATACAAATCTGAGGGTACAGCTGTAGCCTTTGTAAAATATAAAGAGCTTAATAAAATCTGTAAAAATTTAATAAAATTAGCAAAAATACAAAATGAAAGGCAGGTGGCCAAGGATAGTAAAACAAATCCCAAAAAATTCTTCAAGTATATAAATGCTAAAAAACCAAGGTCTGAACATGTAGGACCCCTAGATAATGGTAATGGGGAGTTGATCACAGGGGATCAAGAGAAGGCAGAGTTACTAAATGGGTTCTTTAGCTCTGTATATACAACAGAAGAAAGAGCAGCTGATGTAGCCGCTGCCAGTGCTGTTAATATATCAGTTGATATACTGAATTGGATGAATGTAGATATGGTCCAAGCTAAATTAAATAAAATAAATGTGCACAAGGCCCCGGGACCAGATGGGTTACACCCTAGAGTCCTTAAGGAGCTTAGTTCAGTTATTTCTGTCCCCCTTTTCATAATATTCAGAGAATCTCTAGTGACTGGTATAGTGCCAAGGGACTGGCGCAGCGCAAATGTGGTGCCTATTTTCAAAAAGGGCTCTAGGTCTTCCCCAGGTAATTATAGACCAGTAAGCTTAACATCCATCGTGGGGAAAATGTTTGAGGGGCTATTGAGGGACTATATACAGGATTATGTGACAATAAATAGCATTATAAGTGACAGCCAGCACGGTTTTACTAAGGACAGAAGTTGTCAAACTAACCTAATCTGTTTTTATGAAGAGGTGAGCAGAAGTCTAGACAGAGGGGCCGCTGTGGATTTAGTGTTTTTGGACTTTGCAAAGGCATTTTACACTGTCCCCCATAGACGCCTAATGGGTAAATTAAGGACTATAGGTTTAGAAAATATAGTTTGTAATTGGATTGAGAATTGGCTCAAGGACCGTATCCAGAGAGTTGTGGTCAATGATTCCTACTCTGAATGGTCCCCGGTAATAAGTGGTGTACCCCAGGGTTCAGTGCTGGGACCACTATTATTCAACTTATTTATTAATTATATAGAAGATGGGATTAATAGCACTATTTCTATTTTTGCAGATGACACCAAGCTATGTAATATAGTTCAGTCTATGGAAGATGTTCATGAATTGCAGGCAGATTTAAACAAACTAAGTGTTTGGGCGTCCACTTGGCAGATGAAGTTTAATGTAGCTAAATGTAAAGTTATGCATCTGGGTACCAACAACCTGCATGCATCATATGTCCTAGGGGGAGCTACACTAGCGGATTCACTTGTTGAGAAGGATCTGGGTGTACTTGTAAATCATAAACTCAATAACAGCATGCAATGTCAATCAGCTGCTTCAAAGGCCAGCAGGATATTGTCGTGTATTAAAAGAGGCATGGACTTGCGGGACAGGGATGTAATATTACCACTTTACAAAGCATTAGTGAGGCCTCATCTAGAATATGCAGTTCAGTTCTGGGCTCCAGTTCATAGAAAGGATACCCTGGAGTTGGAAAAAATACAAAGAAGAGCAACCAAGCTAATTAGGGGCATGGAGAATTTAAGTTATGAGGAAAGATTGAAAGAATTAAACCTATTTAGCCTTGAAAAAAGACGACTAAGGGGGGACATGATTAACTTATATAAATATATTAATGGCACATACAAAAAATATGGTGAAATCCTGTTCCTTGTAAAACCCCCTCAAAAAACAAGGGGGCACTCCCTCCGTATGGAGAAAAAAAGGTTCAAGCTGCAGAGGCGACAAGGCTTCTTTACCGTGAGAACTGTGAATCTATGGAATAGCCTACCACAGGAGCTGGTCACAGCAGGGACAGTAGATGGCTTTAAAAAAGGGTTAGATAATTTCCTAGAACAAAAAAATATTAGCTCCTATGTGTAGAAATTTTTCCTTCCCTTTTCTCTTCCCTTGGTTGAACTTGATGGACATATGTCTTTTTTCAGCCGTACTAACTATGTAACTATGTAACGGTATATATGAGACAGCATATCTATAGCACTACGACCCTAAAGCTATGGATAAGATTAGATACATTGGCTTAGCAGACAGTAGCACACATTATAGGATTAGATACAGTGGCTCAACAAACTGTATCACACATGATAGGATTAGATATAGGGCCCAGCAGACAGTATCACACATGAGATATAGGGCCCAGCAGAAAATATCACACATGATAGGAATAGATATAGTGACTCAACAGACAGTATCACACATGATAGGATTAGATACAGTGGCTCAGCAGACAGTATCACACATGATTGGATTAGATATAGGGCCCAACAGACAGTATCACACATGATAGGATTGTATACAGTGGCTCAGCAGACAGTATCACACATGATAGGATTAGATACAGTGGCTCAGCAGACAATATCACACATGATTGGATTAGATATAGGGCCCAGCTCGCTGACATTGAAGCAACAGCGCTGGACCCAGGAAAGGTAAGAATAATAATTATTTTCCTTTTTGACGTGATACTAATTATTTTTGTGTGTTTGTTTTTTTACAAGTTCGGTTGTTGGACTACTTCAGATTCGAGGACGACTTAGATAACTGCGTTTTTTTTAATTCTCAATAAAATGGTTAACGAGGGCTGTGTGGAATTTTTATTTCAATAAAATATTTTATCTATGTCTTTGTATTTGTTTAAACTTTATAACTACCGCCCTAGTAATTTTCACTGGCTGATTCACAACGCCCATTACTAAGGGGGGGGGGGACTTAAGGTTAGACATGAAGAGGTTAATACTAATCCCCATTATTACCCTGGTACCCAGCGCCACCAGGAAGAGCCGGGTATGATCTAGTACCCGACCATCTGTAGTGACAGAGGGGCACTGGGGCGGCCACAGTCTGGTATTATTAGGCTGGGAAAGGCCAAAAACAGTGGCCCTTCCCTCCCTGGTAATGCTAGTCTGCTGTTGCTATGTTGTATCTGGCTGGTTATAAAAATGGGGGAACGCAACATCGTGCTGTCCAATTATTTATAAAAAAAATGACGGGGTCGCCCCTATTTTTCATAACCAGCCAGATACAACACAGCAGCAGAAGGCTAGCATTACCAGGGTGGGAAGGGCCACAGTTTTTGGCCTTTCCCAGCCTAATAATACCAGCCTGCGGTCACCCCAGTATCCGACCATCACTACAGCTGGTCGGGTACTGGATCGTACCCGGCTCTTCCTGGCACCCCTGGTGGTGGTGGGTACCAGGGTCATAATGGGGGTTAGTGTTAGCCTTTTCACCGGCTAACACTAAGCCCCACCTTAGTAATGGACGCTGTCAATCTGTCAGCGGCCATTAGTAAGTTGGCAGCGATAAAGTAAAAAAAAATATACAAAGACATAGAAAAAATAGATTTATTGAAATAAAACACCCACACACAACCCTCATTAACCATTTTATTGAGAATAAAAAAGCCGTCATTGAAGTAGTCCTCGAATCCGACGTAGTCCAACGACCGTACCTGTAAAAAAACACAAAAAAAAAACATTAGTGAGGGCCTGTACACATCACCGCTGCCCTTCCGTTGATGGGTTCCGTCGGGTTAACCCCTCAACATAAAGGCAAACTGAAACCCCTGCTTCAGTTTCCCTCACCATTGTTCTCAATGGTGACGGAAACGTTGCTAAAGATTTCCGTTTGTCACCGTTGTGACAGGGTTCCGTTGTTTTGCATTATCGACTGCACTATTGATTCTGCCAAAATAACGGAACCCGTTCACAACGGTGACAAACGGAAACAAGATCAATGGTGATGCAAACGGAAGCTAAGGTTTCCGTTTGCCTTTACGTTGAGGGGTTAACCAGACAGAACCCCTCAACGGAAGGGCAGCAGTGATGTGAACATGGCCTTAGATACAGGGCCCTAGATACAGGGTCCATGTGCATGTGTGATACTGTTTGTTGGACCCTGTATCTAAGCCTAATGTAGGCTTAGATACAGGGTGCAGCAGACAGTATTCTTATGCAGTATAAGCTGGGGCCCTGTATCTAAGCCGTAGGTAGGCTTTAAAGGCTGTCCAGTCCCTAAACATAGATGGCCTATCTTCAGTATAGGCCATCAATAGCTGATGGGTTGGGGTCAGACACCCGGGACCCCCGCCAATTAGCTGTTTTGAAGGGGTTGCAGCCACTCGTACGAGTGCTGCTACCCCTTCATTTCCCTCACTTGCTCACACTGTGAATCACTGACACGTCCGTGTCGGCGATTCAGTGTGAGAGAGTGACCGAAATTAAGGGGAAGTAGCACTCGTACGAGCGGCTGCAACCCCTTCAAAACAGCTAATTGGCGGGGGTCCCAGGTGTCTGACCCCAACCCACCACCAAGACACTAAAATCGAACTTACCTCCTCTTCAGCCGCAGGTCCTCACTCCATGAAGTGTCGGGATGCTGTGCGCAGCACATAGTATCGTGACGTTATGCACTGCGCTCTGACGTCAGAACCTCTGATGCGCTCCAGGAAGAAGAGGGTAAGTACGGTCAGTTACTATAGTAACAGGGGCCCGTGTAGTTTATTACATAGGCCCCAGTTACTATAGTAACTATTCATTGATGTGGTGTGGGGGGCTGTGGGCCCCCCTGGCTTCTGGGCCCGGTCACAATTGCGACCGCTGCGACCCCTATAGCTATGCCACTGGTCGCGCTGTAGCAGCCATAGCAGCTACTAGTGGAGCCTCCGGCCATGGGGGGGAGGCCCGTGCCGGCGGGTGGCACGGGCCCCCTCATGCTGCGGGCCCCGTAGCAGCCGCTACGGCTGCTATAGCGGTAGTTACGCCACTGTACACAGTAAATAGAGAGCAGTAAAATATGGAGACCACCGTGAGGTGGGAGCTACAGGTGGAAAAGGCTTTCTGTCTACCAGTACTGGATGGAATCTTTAAGATGACAGAGGCAATTTTAACATAAGATGCAATGATTATTATGGTCGGCATGATGACTGCAGGTATACCCAGTAAGGAGACTTCAAGATGGACCATGAAGGTATCAGAACAAGCAATTTCCAGCAAGGGAACAAGGTCACAGAAAAAATGGTCAATTGTATTTGGTCCACAAAAAGTTAATGTCAATATCATTACAGTGTTAACGAACGCACAGGAAAACCCCAACAACCAGCAGATGACGACCAGTTTTCACACACAATGCATTTGTTATTATCTAGGTGTAACGGAGGGGATTACAGATGGCCAAATATCTGTCATAAGACTTCACTGTGAGAAGAAAATACTCAAACAGTTCTGAAGAACTGAAAAAATAGAACTGAGTGATACAACCAGTAAAAGTGATGGTCCCCCCATTATTCAGTAGAATGTGGAGCATTCTCTCCAGGAGTTTCTGCACCCCCTTCAGGATATTTACCTTTTCCACACAATTCCCATTTCCCATGTAGAGCTCACAGTAAAATAGCACATAAAGGTAATTAAAAAACTGTACACACTGATAAATTACTGATGAGGTACACTCACAGCAGTATTCTGAGCACTCACAGCAGTATTCTGAGCCCTCACAGGAAACATGCACTCTGGGTGCTATGTGTGCTCAGGGGCTTTAAATAGCTTTCTTGTGTGATAATACAGTGTCAAATCTGTTTTCAGATGGATCTGTGAAAAAACACAGTGAAATTGATACTGCACTTGTTTTACAGGTGCTCACCGGACTTGCACCAAATTTTCTTTATTCAGAGATCTTGGTCAGAATGTGGAATTAGCCTACGGCCGTTTCACGTGCGTACACGCTTTCTCAAGGCCCTGGGAAAGCGTGTACGCATGTTGGCCGTAGGCTGATTCCACATCCTGACCAAGATCTCTGAATAAAGAAAATTTGTTGCAAGTCCGGTGAGTGCCTCGATATCTTCTATCGCCTGAGATCCATGAGTGAACCTGGCAGTTAATAATAGAACTGCTGGTTTCAGTGCTTCAGAACGTTCATCCTGTAACCATCAAACATCAATGTACTTTCTCTACCCCCTCACTGTAAAGCCATATTTATTGTATATTAAGATGTGAGTAAAGGAATACAAGTATGTGCATGTTCTCTACTGATCACTGTCTTATGTGATATTTATTGTATAGTTAGATGTCAGTACAGGAATACAAGTATGTGCATGGTCTTTAGTGATCACTGTCTTATATGATATTTATTGTATAGTTAGATGTGAGTACAGGAGCAAAAGCATGAGCATGTTCTGTACTGATCATTGCCTTATGTGATATTTATTGTATAGTTAGTTTTGAGTACAGGAATACAAGTATGTGTATGTTCTCTACTGATCCGTCTTATGTGATATTTATTGTATAGTTAGATATGAGTACAGCAATACAAGCATGAGCAACTTTTCTACTGATCACTGTCTTATGTTATATTTATTGTATAGTTAGTTTTGAGTACAGGAAAACAAGTTTGTGCATGTTCTCTAATGATCACCGTCTTATGTGATATTTATTGTATAGTTAGATGTGAATCAATATATGCACTCCAAAACGCATTAGTACTAAGGGCTAGGTCAAGGTCATAAACCGACCTCCCATATAATCAGATAGGCAACTCTATTTGAATATTGAGACCACAGAGAGAAAAGAGCTTGTAGCCAGGAAATTATGTTAAACATTAGAAATTTTTATTAACATATATACAAATACATTCATATAAAATACATATGGATACAATATATAAAAAAGGACAAGACTCTAGAGAAAGTTTCAAGGAGCACACATCAAAGATATCAATATGCAAAGATAGGTTTGGCTGTATTATCCATTTACACAGAATTCAATAACTATCATGGAAAGGTACCTCTTATGGGGCAAATTCACATTGAAAACGGCCCTATGTCGACAGAGATATTGTACAGGGATCTAGATACCAGGTATTGCATCAAGATCAACTCCCTTAACTTAGTAGCTAAAAGATAAGAAGTGTTGGATACAGCTTACCTATATTGAATAGCAGTAGTAAAACGATGTGTGCTCCAGCACAAAAGCCCCAACGCGCGTTTCGCTATGATATTGCTTCCTCAGGGGGAGATGTGTAACTGTGTCCTGTGTCAAGGAACCCTTTTATACTATATGGAATAACAAGGAATCGCCGATGATTATCGGCGCATGCCCAGAACAGAGCCGGAAGCGAGGACTGCCCCACTTCCGCCTCCACATGCTGAAGCGCACATCCGGATACCCGACGCGTAGCGGGATTTCCGGACATGCGCAGTGCATCTACAGAGGCGGAGCAGGACAGCATCGCGAATCAGGCCGGATCCGAGCATGCGCACACATCGCAATGACAAAGTCAATGTGGGTAGAGTGATGTGAAGTATGTTATGTCATATGTGTATGTCAATAACCCTTCCTTATCCGTTATTGCAGATAGCGGAAGAAATATATATATACCTCGTCATGTGTTGCAATAAAAATTTAGAGATACGACAGAAAAGAGGAAAACATGTGATAGTGATTACGTGACAGTATATATCACAATGATAGTGTATTGATGAAAATCAGTATTAAGGATGCTAAATATATAGATTACTATACTCAAAATATATGTGTAAAGTGAAAATGTGTATAACTGAAGTTTTTGCTATGTGTATAATTAGTATGGGCAAGGAAGAAGCCTTGTTGTATTCAATGCTTGATTTACAAATAAAATTTCACTGTATAGTAAGATAGAAATCTAATTGTGCTCCCACAATATAAAGAAATTTAATTATAAGGTTCACTGAAATGACAACTGAGTAAAAAGATATCTTTAATAGTAACTAGTTTAAAAACAGGGGTAACACACCACTGTGACATAAGCCCCACCGTGAAAATAAAAAATGTATTAAACAAAAAAACACTGAGTAATTATGATACCTATATCTCTGTGTTTAAACGATATTTGTAGGAATCAGCATATACCCAGGGCACAACAGTAGTACAAACCCTAATTAAAGCATAGGTGTCCGACAAAATCGGATCTCCTAACGCTGGGTGTAACACAATATAGTTGTCCCCAATGCACACATTCCATAGACATTAAACGACCCTACGCGTTTCAGATACTCATCCTCAGGGGTCCGTATCTTGGTAACTCTGGCCTCATCACCAGCGATATTAGTATTCAACAGCGGATATTCCGCTGTGGGTCACGGGAAGATGCACGTATCGATGTCAACGGCATACTTCATTGCAGGCGCTAAGTTACTATAAACGCTAAACTCCACCCATCGTATTCGGCGGCAACACATGAATTGACCAATCACAACACCCTCTCGATTCGTGACACCTGCCCATGTGACCCCCCGCCGTCAGCTGACAGCCAAGGGTCATCATCGGCCGCATCATGCCGAACGCGCAGGCGCAGTGGAAGCCAAGGACGTATCGCCCGGACTGCCAAACACGAGGAGGTAAGCGCTAAAAGATGATGTGTTATAAGTATATCTTGCGGGACAGTATAACACCGCAAGTGGGCAACCTCACAAAGCAACTCAAGAGTAAATAAACACATATGAGGTGGACGAAGTTGCTGAAGTCCCTATTCCTTAGAAAAACTGACAAAACGATCTCTTTATGTGTTGGCTAATCAGTGTAGCCATCTCAAATAGGTAATGCAAAAATGCAGATAAACATTCACCCACCCCAAGGTAAACCACCTATAGGGGGATGGTATCACACATTTAGATAAAACATGTATAATTGGTCTGCTCATTTAAACCTGCTGGTTGTATACATTCCAGTCTATGGATCCATTGCGCTTCCTTCCGTAAAATCAGGTTGTCCCAGTCCCCTCCTCTTTTGGGGGGTCTGACGAGTTCAATTGCTTGAAACTTTAACACTGCTGCCTGGCCTTGGTGTTTAGCATGCACGTGCTTGGATATTGGAGTGTCCCTACCATGGATAATATCTCCAACATGCTCCCTAATACGACGACGAAATTGTCGTGCTGTTTTACCCACATAATTTAGGGGGCATGGGCATGTGATTAGGTAAACTACTCCTGCTGTCTTACAATTGACATAATCTCGAATATTGTATTTTTTCTGTGTGACAACACTGGTAAAACTATTCCCTTTAAGAATGAAATCACAGGCTTTACAGCTACCACATCTGAAAGTGCCTGGTGTTTGTCTATCCAGCCATGTGCCCCTAGGTGAAATGGGGTCGAAACAGCTGTGCATGACTCTGTCCCTTATATTTTTCCCTCTCCGATACGTAACAGATGGCCTCTGTGTGATCTGGTCTACTAAATCTATATCAGAACTGAGAATACGCCAATACCTATTCAGTATCTGCATAATGTCATTTTGTTTTGAGTCATAGGTGCCTATGAGTCTGGTAACTTGTTCTTCTTTCCGTTTTTTAGGGACCAGGAGACATTGCCTATCTGCATCCCTTGCTCCCTCATAGGCCTTCCTAATGACACTCTCGGGGAAGCCTCTATCCTTCAATCTTGTTTTGAGTTCCTGGGCCTGGCACTCAAAATCACCCATAGAGCTACAATTCCTGCGTACTCTCATAAATTGGCCTTTCGGAATGCCACGTTTGAGGGAATAAGGATGACAGCTATTCCATTGCAAAAAACTATTAGTTGCTGTTTCTTTACGATGTACCTTTGTGCGGATTGTACCTCCTTCCGTTTTTGTGATTTTCAAGTCTAAAAAAGACAGTTCGTTCTCACTGATCTCACATGTGAACCTAAGTCCTACATCATTTTTGTTGAGGGCTGCTACGAACCTATGGAACTCATCTGCTGTAGAGTTCCAGAGAATCAGCACGTCATCAATATATCTAATCCATAGTCCAACGGATGAAGTCCAATTGACAAATTTGTCCCCAAAAACAATTGTCTCCTCCCACCAGCCAAGAAATAGATTTGCATAGGTGGGAGCAGCAGGACTCCCCATTGCAGTACCACATTGCTGATGAAAGATCTTGTCTTCAAAAATAAATATATTTTTTTCAAGAACAAACTGTAATAACTGCAAAACAAATTGGTTATGGGCAGCAAACTGTGTACCTCTTGATCCCAAATAATACTCGATCGCTTTATAACCACATTTGTGAGGTATGGATGAATACAACGCCTCAACATCCAGACTAGCCAGGATTGTATCTTTCTCCAGAGAAATACCATCAATCTGTTTCAAGACATCCATGGTGTCACGTACATATGATGTAAGACTTAAGACAAAAGGGCGCAACACCTGATCAACATAAGTACTCACATTTTGAGTTAAATTATTAATGCCTGAAACAATGGGTCTGCCACGTAAGGGAGGATACCCTTTGTGGATTTTGGGCAGGCTATAAAAACACGCCATAACAGGAAATTGTGGGTACAGGAACCCAAACTCTCCTGCACTAATCAAGGATCTGCTCTTTGCATCACTCAGAATGCTCAGCAACTCCTTCTTGAATAGTGCTGTGGGGTTATCCTTTAAAATGGTGTAACAGTTATGGTTAAACAATATGTCCTCACACATTTTTTTATAATCATCCCTACTCATGACCACAATGTTCCCACCTTTATCAGATGCTTTTAGAACGATGTTCTGTTTTTTCTCTAGAGTGGTCAGAGCTAGTCGTTCGGACCAAGACAAGTTTTTATCCATGCCCCTACTGTCCTGACTAAGATTTTTGATCTCATCTCCCACCATATCCACAAATAAATCCACATTGGTAAAATCTCCTATAGGTGGCAGCTTTCTACTCTTCATTTTTAGGTTGGTAAAGGGACCTAGACCTGGAGCTCTTCCAGATTCCTCTAATAACCCCTCCAAGGCTGCAAGGCCTTCCATATCAGACTCTTCCAACCCTAGTTCCATACATTTTTTTCTATTGTGATGTTTGAAAAATTTGATCCATTTGAGTTTACGAGCAAATAAATTAAGATCTTTTATCCACGAGAAAGAGTCAAATTTAACTGTGGGGACAAAGGAAAGTCCTTTTTCTAATAATGTGTTCTCTGGTGCACTCAAATTGTATTCAGATAGGTTAATAATTTGTAGCCTATCCATATTTTTTCCCTTTACTAATCCTTTTGTCCCCTCAGCATATAGCGGGAAATGGGGGGATTGTTGGCTAAAAAATTGTTGCCACTATTAGAAGAGGCTCTACCACGGCCTCTATTCCTACCTCTAGCTCCTCCCCTAAATTTTTGTTTCCCACCGCTACCACCGAAAAATGGGCCCACTCTTTCAGAGTCTGTGGTTTCACTTTCTGATGTGGAAGGGTCAGATTCCCTCGGCCCCCTATTGGTCTGTTGATATTGTTGTTGTTGTGTATGGACAAAATCATACGCTTTTTTCTCCCTAGATTCCTGTAGATCTCTCTGGAATTGGAAGTGTTTACGTTCCTTAAGATGATTGGTGAACCTCTCTAAAGTTTGTTGGAGGATTTTATCCCGTTTATCAAAACCAGGGGTATCTACCAAGGACTTAGCTGCCTCAATCTCTTTTTTAAGCTCAGCACTGATAGAGTCGAACTGAATTTTTTCTTCCTCTACCAAAATCTGCATCAGCCTAAGTGAACTCCCTGTAATCTCCTGTTCCCACCTTTCTTTTATATTAGCGGTTTTTAATCTTAATGCTGGGACAATGGGGACCCTGAGGCCTCTGGGAACTATCTTGTTCTTTAAATAGTTTTCCAGACTCTGGATCTCCCACCAACTTCTAGTATAATCTTTATGCAATCTATTAAGGTTTTTAAAGGTAGATTTAAGAGACGCACCCTGAACTGTATACACCAGTTCACATTCAGAGAAAACGCTTTTAGCCTCACTCATCCACCCTTCTGTGTTTAAATCTGAGAGTGCAAAGGCTGCCATACCCAGATAAAACAAAATTATTAACTGTATAAATTAAATATAATTTCACTGTATAGTAAGATAGAAATCTAATTGTGCTCCCACAATATAAAGAAATTTAATTATAAGGTTCACTGAAATGACAACTGAGTAAAAAGATATCTTTAATAGTAACTAGTTTAAAAACAGGGGTAACACACCACTGTGACATAAGCCCCACCGTGAAAATAAAAAATGTATTAAACAAAAAAACACTGAGTAATTATGATACCTATATCTCTGTGTTTAAACGATATTTGTAGGAATCAGCATATACCCAGGGCACAACAGTAGTACAAACCCTAATTAAAGCATAGGTGTCCGACAAAATCGGATCTCCTAACGCTGGGTGTAACACAATATAGTTGTCCCCAATGCACACATTCCATAGACATTAAACGACCCTACGCGTTTCAGATACTCATCCTCAGGGGTCCGTATCTTGGTAACTCTGGCCTCATCACCAGCGATATTAGTATTCAACAGCGGATATTCCGCTGTGCGTCACGGGAAGATGCACGTATCGATGTCAACGGCATACTTCATTGCAGGCGCTAAGTTACTATAAACGCTAAACTCCACCCATCGTATTCGGCGGCAACACATGAATTGACCAATCACAACACCCTCTCGATTCGTGACACCTGCCCATGTGACCCCCCGCCGTCAGCTGACAGCCAAGGGTCATCATCGGCCGCATCATGCCGAACGCGCAGGCGCAGTGGAAGCCAAGGACGTATCGCCCGGACTGCCAAACACGAGGAGGTAAGCGCTAAAAGATGATGTGTTATAAGTATATCTTGCGGGACAGTATAACACCGCAAGTGGGCAACCTCACAAAGCAACTCAAGAGTAAATAAACACATATGAGGTGGACGAAGTTGCTGAAGTCCCTATTCCTTAGAAAAACTGACAAAACGATCTCTTTATGTGTTGGCTAATCAGTGTAGCCATCTCAAATAGGTAATGCAAAAATGCAGATAAACATTCACCCACCCCAAGGTAAACCACCTATAGGGGGATGGTATCACACATTTAGATAAAACATGTATAATTGGTCTGCTCATTTAAACCTGCTGGTTGTATACATTCCAGTCTATGGATCCATTGCGCTTCCTTCCGTAAAATCAGGTTGTCCCAGTCCCCTCCTCTTTTGGGGGGTCTGACGAGTTCAATTGCTTGAAACTTTAACACTGCTGCCTGGCCTTGGTGTTTAGCATGCACGTGCTTGGATATTGGAGTGTCCCTACCATGGATAATATCTCCAACATGCTCCCTAATACGACGACGAAATTGTCGTGCTGTTTTACCCACATAATTTAGGGGGCATGGGCATGTGATTAGGTAAACTACTCCTGCTGTCTTACAATTGACATAATCTCGAATATTGTATTTTTTCTGTGTGACAACACTGGTAAAACTATTCCCTTTAAGAATGAAATCACAGGCTTTACAGCTACCACATCTGAAAGTGCCTGGTGTTTGTCTATCCAGCCATGTGCCCCTAGGTGAAATGGGGTCGAAACAGCTGTGCATGACTCTGTCCCTTATATTTTTCCCTCTCCGATACGTAACAGATGGCCTCTGTGTGATCTGGTCTACTAAATCTATATCAGAACTGAGAATACGCCAATACCTATTCAGTATCTGCATAATGTCATTTTGTTTTGAGTCATAGGTGCCTATGAGTCTGGTAACTTGTTCTTCTTTCCGTTTTTTAGGGACCAGGAGACATTGCCTATCTGCATCCCTTGCTCCCTCATAGGCCTTCCTAATGACACTCTCGGGGAAGCCTCTATCCTTCAATCTTGTTTTGAGTTCCTGGGCCTGGCACTCAAAATCACCCATAGAGCTACAATTCCTGCGTACTCTCATAAATTGGCCTTTCGGAATGCCACGTTTGAGGGAATAAGGATGACAGCTATTCCATTGCAAAAAACTATTAGTTGCTGTTTCTTTACGATGTACCTTTGTGCGGATTGTACCTCCTTCCGTTTTTGTGATTTTCAAGTCTAAAAAAGACAGTTCGTTCTCACTGATCTCACATGTGAACCTAAGTCCTACATCATTTTTGTTGAGGGCTGCTACGAACCTATGGAACTCACCTGCTGTAGAGTTCCAGAGAATCAGCACGTCATCAATATATCTAATCCATAGTCCAACGGATGAAGTCCAATTGACAAATTTGTCCCCAAAAACAATTGTCTCCTCCCACCAGCCAAGAAATAGATTTGCATAGGTGGGAGCAGCAGGACTCCCCATTGCAGTACCACATTGCTGATGAAAGATCTTGTCTTCAAAAATAAATATATTTTTTTCAAGAACAAACTGTAATAACTGCAAAACAAATTGGTTATGGGCAGCAAACTGTGTACCTCTTGATCCCAAATAATACTCGATCGCTTTATAACCACATTTGTGAGGTATGGATGAATACAACGCCTCAACATCCAGACTAGCCAGGATTGTATCTTTCTCCAGAGAAATACCATCAATCTGTTTCAAGACATCCATGGTGTCACGTACATATGATGTAAGACTTAAGACAAAAGGGCGCAACACCTGATCAACATAAGTACTCACATTTTGAGTTAAATTATTAATGCCTGAAACAATGGGTCTGCCACGTAAGGGAGGATACCCTTTGTGGATTTTGGGCAGGCTATAAAAACACGCCATAACAGGAAATTGTGGGTACAGGAACCCAAACTCTCCTGCACTAATCAAGGATCTGCTCTTTGCATCACTCAGAATGCTCAGCAACTCCTTCTTGAATAGTGCTGTGGGGTTATCCTTTAAAATGGTGTAACAGTTATGGTTAAACAATATGTCCTCACACATTTTTTTATAATCATCCCTACTCATGACCACAATGTTCCCACCATTATCAGATGCTTTTAGAACGATGTTCTGTTTTTTCTCTAGAGTGGTCAGAGCTAGTCGTTCGGACCAAGACAAGTTGTTATCCATGCCCCTACTGTCCTGACTAAGATTTTTGATCTCATCTCCCACCATATCCACAAATAAATCCACATTGGTAAAATCTCCTATAGGTGGCAGCTTTCTACTCTTCATTTTTAGGTTGGTAAAGGGACCTAGACCTGGAGCTCTTCCAGATTCCTCTAATAGCCCCTCCAAGGCTGCAAGGCCTTCCATATCAGACTCTTCCAACCCTAGTTCCATACATTTTTTTCTATTGTGATGTTTGAAAAATTTGATCCATTTGAGTTTACGAGCAAATAAATTAAGATCTTTTATCCACGAGAAAGAGTCAAATTTAACTGTGGGGACAAAGGAAAGTCCTTTTTCTAATAATGTGTTCTCTGGTGCACTCAAATTGTATTCAGATAGGTTAATAATTTGTAGCCTATCCATATTTTTTCCCTTTACTAATCCTTTTGTCCCCTCAGCATATAGCGGGAAATGGGGGGATTGTTGGCTAAAAAATTGTTACCACTATTAGAAGAGGCTCTACCACGGCCTCTATTTCTACCTCTAGCTCCTCCCCTAAATTTTTGTTTCCCACCGCTACCACCGAAAAATGGGCCCACTCTTTCAGAGTCTGTGGTTTCACTCTCTGATGTGGAAGGGTCAGATTCCCTCGGCCCCCTATTGGTCTGTTGATATTGTTGTTGTTGTGTATGGACAAAATCATACGCTTTTTTCTCCCTAAATTCCTGTAGATCTCTCTGGAATTGGAAGTGTTTACGTTCCTTAAGATGATTGGTGAACCTCTCTAAAGTTTGTTGGAGGATTTTATCCCGTTTATCAAAACCAGGGGTATCTACCAAGGACTTAGCTGCCTCAATCTCTTTTTTAAGCTCAGCACTGATAGAGTCGAACTGAATTTTTTCTTCCTCTACCAAAATCTTGATTTACAAACAAGAAATATTGAATGCTACATTCGCGGGCATATCACTCAGATTAATAATAATATACAAACACAATACAAAGCTGAAAATAACACTAAGGAGAAGGTGTATGAAAAATAGAAAATAAATAAAAAATAAAGAATACAAACTACACAGTTTAAGACAATAGCAAAAACTATTGATGTAAAGGTGATCAAGTTACATAGTACCATTATGTAATATATAACAGATCAAACTAAATTCGGCATAGGCCGATACAAAAGTCCAGAGATACATGTTTAGTGTTAACAATTATATATATATTACAACAAATCCCTAAAGACATGACAGATGATATATATAGAAATGGGAGTTTGTGTCAATGTCACACGAAGATATGATTGGCAAGAGACCATTATATAGGGTTTAACCCGTTAGTGACCGCCAATACGCCTTTTAACGGCGGCCACTAATGGGCTTTATTCTGATGCATACGCCTTTTCACGGCGCTGCATCAGGATAAAGTAAACAAATCTCCCTGCTAGAGGCAGCTGAGGGCTGGGGGCGTCCCTGCTCTGCCGGGTGAGATCGATATTAGTATCGATCTCACCCGTTTAACCCTTCAGATGCGGTGCGCAATAGCGTGCACCGCATCTGAGTATTTTTGGAGAGAGGGAGGGAGCTCCTCTCATCCCACCGACACCCGGCGATACGATCGCCGAGTGTCTGTGTCTCCCATGGCAACCGGGGGCCTAATAAAGGCCTCCAGGTCTGCCTGGAGCGACTGCCTGCTAGATCATGCCGCAGACATGACCTAGCAGATGCCTGCCCGTTTTAAACGGACAGGCAGTAATACACTGCAATACAAAAGTATTGCAGTGTATTACAATAGCGATCGGAGAATCGCATATTATAGTCCCCTAGTGGGACTAGTAAAAAAGTAAAAAAAAAGTTTAATAAAGTTAATGGAAAAAAAAATGTGAAAAAAAATGAAAAACCCAGCTTTTCCCCTTACACAATGCTTTACTATTAAAAAACCAAAATAAAGTAAAAAAGTTACACATATTTGGTATCGCCGCGTCCGTAACGACCCCGACTATATTTAACCCGCACGGTGAACGGCGTAAAAAATGTAATAAAAAAACTATGGAAAAATTGCTGTTTTCTGTGAATCCTGACTTTAAAAAAATGTTATAAAAAGTGATCAAAAAGTCGCATCTACTCAAAAATGGTACCAATAAAAACTAAAAGTCTTCCCGCAAAAAAAAAGCCCTCATACAACCGCATCGGCGAAAAAATGAAAACGTTACGGCTCTTCAAATATGGAGACACAAAAACAAATAATTTTGAAAAAAAAGCGTTTTTACTGTGTAAAAGTAGTAAAACATACAAAAAATATACAAATTTGGTATCGTTGCAATCGTAACAACCCGCTGAATAAAGTTATGGTGTTATTTATATCACACGGTAAACGCCGTTGATTTAAGACGCGAAAAAGAGTGGCGAAATTTCAGGTTTTTTTCTATTCCCCCCCAAAAAAAAGTTAATAAAAGTTAATCAATAAATAATATGTCCCCCAAAATGGTGCTATTAAAAAGTACAACTTGTCCCGCAAAAAACAAGACCTTATACGGCTATGTCGACTCAAAAATAAAAGAGTTATAGCTCTTGGAATGCGACGATGGAAAAACTTAAAAAATGGCTTGGTCATAAAGGTCTAAAATAGGCTGGCCATTAAGGGGTTAAGACATTTATCAGCCACTCCACGTTATGAGAATTAGGCTGAGAGGTATTTAAGAGGTCATCTCGATCCTCACATATAGGGGAGATCTATCAAGAACAGATGTAGTCGTTACAAAGCAATTATATAAGATTGAGGAGAAGTATCCACCACATATAGTGATAAAGTTTAAATATGGAAAAATATCTACATTCATACTACATCTCATGTCATAGTCATACAAATAAGGTCAGACAAAGCAATATACTGGATATAGTCATCAAGATAGAGTGTCACTCTATTATACCATCATATCATGCGATACAATAAGTAGGCATTCTTGTTATTCTGGTCTTCTGGATAAAGAGAAAGGATTGAAGGCATCAATCAGAGTCTTCGGGCAAAGAGACACAGGAGCAATTTTAGAAACCTAGATTAAAAGCAAAGAGTTAGACACCAGTTCACAGACAAAATTAAAAAGATTTAAAAAAACTCAATAGAGACAGAGACTACAGGAATGGGGCGAAGCTCAGGTATTCATTAAGGCCATGGGGTTTCATGGATCCGATCATTACGATCCATTTACATTCCCTTTGTGCCAACATTTTCTTCACATTGCCCCCTCTGATGCCACAGTGTATTTTGTCAATGCCGCGTATCGACAGAGATTTGGGGTTGCTATCATGGTGCTTTTTAAAGTGCCTAGGTAAGGTTTTTAGACTCAACAGATCATCGATTTCAGCTGCTTTCACAATATCACGTACGTGTTCTCTAGTCCGGGTTCTGAGTTCCCTGGATGTGAGTCCGATGTAAATTTTCTGACAGCCACATGTTGCGTAGTATATCACGTGTGTGCTGCTGCACGAGATATATTCCCTGATCTCAAATTCCTTTATTCCATCAGCTGACACAAAGTTGGTCGCTCTACAGATATTACTACAGGCCCTACAGTCACCACAAGGATAACAACCCTTTTTGGGTCCGCGGGAACCAAATGGGCATATCTGACGCGGTATATAATGACTTGTGACCAAAAAGTCCCTCAAATTCTTAGCCCTCTTTGCCGTCATCATTGGCCTTTCTGGTAAGGTCCGGGCTAATACTGGCTCAGATTTTAAGATTGGCCAGTGTTTGTCCAGTATTGCCCTCATCTGACTCCATTGTCTATTATATGTGGAGATAAATCTAATTTCAGGATCACTGGATTGGTAGCATTTGGGTCTCAAGAGCTCATTTCGTGGTGTTTTCCTTGCTCTTCCATATCCTGTTTTAATCACTCTATTACTGTACCCTCTTTCCCTAAATCTAGTTTTTAGATCATTGGATTGATTTTCAAACAGGGTATTGGATGAGCAGATCCGCCTGATCCTCAGAAACTGTCCAACCGGGATGGCCCTAATGGTGGATGGAGTGTGAGCTGATGAAGCATGCAGCAAAGAGTTAACTGCCGTAGGTTTGCGATATACATCAGTATGCAAGAAGCCAGAGTCATCAGTGAATATTTGAATATCCAAGAATTCGATCCTCTGTCGATGGTATTTATAGGTCAATTTGATGTTATATGGATTTATATTCAATTGCTGCATGAAATTCATCAGCCCAGACTCCGATCCTTGCCAAATGAAAAAAATGTCATCTATGTAGCGTAACCATAGATGTACATGGTCCGCGGCACAGGCGCCATCCCCATGGAAAATCTGCCTCTCCCAAAGGCCAAGAAACAGATTCGCATAGGATGGCGCACATGCCGCGCCCATGGCTGTACCTTGTTGTTGTAAATAATAACAATCCTTGAACACAAAGAAGTTGTGTCCAAGGATGAATTTTAGCAGTTCCAAAATCAAATCACATAAGGGGCCATCCCGGTTGCCAGTCCCGAGGAAGAAACGGACCGCTTCTATTCCATCATGATGTCTGATGTTTGTATAGAGTGACTCCACATCCACTGAGACCAGAAACATATCTGATTCCACCTGGATCCCATTGATCCTGCAAAAGACGTCCGTCGTGTCCTTAAAAAAAGAAGGTAAGTCGTTTACCAAAGTTTTTAGATAGTAGTCGATAAATTTACAAACCGGATCACATAGTCCGTCAATCCCGGACACGATCGGACGTCCCGGGGGGTCAATGGGATCTTTATGTATCTTTGGTAGAAGATATAATGTAGGCACCTTTGGATCCACGGTCATTGGACCATCATAGATCTTTTTAGGGATGACACCACGTTCTAGGGCCAGGTCAAGGATTGTCTGTAGTTCACGTGAGAAACGGAATAGGGGGTTTGAGGATAGTTTTAAGTAGGTCTGTCTATCGCGCAGTTGTCGGAATACTTCCTTTTCATATTTAACCGTTGGCCAGATTACTATATTTCCCCCTTTGTCAGCAGCTTTGAAGACAACATCATCCCAGGTTTGTAGTTCCCTAAGGGCATTTCTTTCATCTCTCGAAATGTTATCATCTGTCCTGATTGTGGATAGTTTCTTGAAATCATCCATGACCATTTTAGTAAAGATCTCTATCTGTGGACAAAGTGACAAAGGGGGAAATCTAGCAGATCTGGGCACAACTGTGGAAGGGAACATACCTGGTGATTCTGTGATTTGTTCACGCAGAAGATCTTCCAATGCTTTTAGAGCTTCTTTTTCTAGTTCACTGGTAAACTCAGCAGATGTATTGCTATGGAGTTTTTTAAGAACCAGTTTTCTCGAAAAAAGATGCAGGTCTTTCAAAGCTGTAAAGAAGTTAAAAGCATTGGTTGGTGAGAATGTTAGGCCCTTCCCCAGGACATTACGTTGGGCATCAGAGAGGGCGTGTGTGGAAAGATTAATTACCTCCAGGTTACTCCTTGTTTTTGTCTCACGCAGATGGCTCGAAGTATTCTTTCTTTTAGCCTGTCGCTCAAAGCGCCATCTTGGACCCTGAGTGTTTTGACTATTCCCAAATTCTGGGGTATTTCCAGTTGCCCTAGATCTTGGGGGATCATCGGCTGAGTTTCGGGAGGAAACGGAAGAAGATCTGGAGTGGGTAATACTCCCAGATCTTCCCCTATTTCTATGCCATTTGTATACCCGTCCTTGCTGATAGTCATTGGTATCTCTCTGAAACTTGCCGGCTTTCACCGTGCAAATTTCCTTCTCCCATTTACCAAAGTCTTTGTTAAGATCTTCTGATAATTTGTCCAATGCTAAAGTGGAGAGATCCACCCTAAGTCCCACCTGAATATCCTCAATTTATTTTTCAATTTGACTCAGGCTGATTTGATTAGAGCTAATAAGCAATTCCATAAAGCCTCTCGAACAGTTATTGGACAATTCCTCCCATTTATTCCTGAACATCTCATTTTCAATTTCAAAAGAGAGGAAAACCTGTACCCTCAAACCCCGCGGGATAAGTTTTTTATCCAGATATTTCTCCAAGAAGGCTTTATTCCACCAAATTGTAAGTCTTTGGTGTAGTAATGACCTAAGTTTTTTGATGGCTTCTCTGCAGTCCCTGCCACTATCATTTAAAAGCAAACTAGAGTCCTCCTTAAAGATTTCATCAAGTTGGGCGAGCCATGACTGATCACGGACTCTGAAATCCATTAGATGCAAAGAGCCAACAGCTGTGAACAACACAGAATGAATAAGAATCAATATATGCACTCCAAAACGCATTAGTACTAAGGGCTAGGTCAAGGTCATAAACCGACCTCCCATATAATCAGATAGGCAACTCTATTTGAATATTGAGACCACAGAGAGAAAATAGCTTGTAGCCAGGAAATTATGTTAAACATTAGAGGAAGCAATATCATAGCGAAACGCGCGTTGGGGCTTTTGTGCTGGAGCACACATCGTTTTACTACTGCTATTCAATATAGGTAAGCTGTATCCAACACTTCTTATCTTTTAGCTACTAAGTTAAGGGAGTTGATCTTGATGCAATACCTGGTATCTAGATCCCTGTACAATATCTCTGTCGACATAGGGCCGTTTTCAATGTGAATTTGCCCCATAAGAGGTACCTTTCCATGATAGTTATTGAATTCTGTGTAAATGGATAATACAGCCAAACCTATCTTTGCATATTGATATCTTTGATGTGTGCTCCTTGAAACTTTCTCTAGAGTCTTGTCCTTTTTTATATATTGTATCCATATGTATTTTATATGAATGTATTTGTATATATGTTAATAAAAATTTCTAATGTTTAACATAATTTCCTGGCTACAAGCTCTTTTCTCTCTGTGGTCTCAATAGTTAGATGTGAGTACAGGAATACAAATATGAAAATGTTCTCTACTGATCCCTATCTTATGTGATATTTATTGTATAGTAAGATGTTAGAACAGGAATACAAATATGAGCATGTTCTTTATTGCTCACTGTCTTATGTGATATTTATTATTTATTAAGATCTGATTACAGGAAGTCAATTATGTTCTCTACTGATCACTATCTAGTTAAATGTGAGTAGGGGAATACGAGTATGTGTATGTTCTCTACTGATCACTGTATTATGTGATATTTATTGCATAATCAACAAAAAGAAGAAAGATGCCTCCAGCTCACCTTGTATTTGGACTTTTGTTTTATGGTCCTTGCGCACGGGTCTTCGTGACGGCACACGACTAGTTGATTGTATATAGAAGAAAGGGTAGATCCAGCGCTTTTGTGATTAAAAAGAAACTATTTCCAAGTTTTAATTATGTCCATTTAAAATAGGATCGATAGAAAAATGATAATGGTATTCTGCAATGCCAAGAGTATAGATTTAGAGTAGATAGCCTACGCGTTTCGAACGCTGCCTGCGTTCTTATTCATGGCTTGTGAGTGTGATTACTGACAGCGAACGCTGAGTTTAAATGTGCGGAGTAACATGTGCTTTTTGATTGCGTTTCAGGAAATTTACTATAGTGGAACGCAAACACCAGTCCGTCGCGATTGACTGACATCCGGTCTATAGACTAGGAACTCTTATTGAAGGTAA
This sequence comes from Rhinoderma darwinii, assembly GCF_050947455.1. Lineage (NCBI taxonomy): Eukaryota > Metazoa > Chordata > Amphibia > Anura > Rhinodermatidae > Rhinoderma > Rhinoderma darwinii. The sequence continues at coordinate 666,243,768 of NC_134687.1, forward strand.
GTGTTATGGCTTTTTGTATCACAAAAAAAAATAATATAATGTGGAGAGTCTTGTTATTATTAGTATTTTCATTGTTTATCATTCCTTTTCTACTGACTAACAAGATTGTTCGTTATTATGAATATAAAGTGTGATAACCAATTATATATTTATTTGAGCACTAGAAAAGTCGATGTCATGAATTCAGTTGTATTGTTTAATCGCATGTGGTCAGTATCATGTGTATGATGACTAAGTAAAGGTAAAGATAGAAGTTAAAAAATTTGATTTTTATTAATGGGAAACTGTGTGTGGAAGGCTAAAAAGCATATATATCTGTTATTGATATATATTGCTGGTTAAAATTAAATTAAATATTGGTTGAGGATTGTGATTGTCTTGAAAAAACCTTGATAATTGGATATGAAATTTTGATTATGGAATATTATGGTTTTGTTTGTGTACTTCTGCTTTGAATTTATGAGCAAACTAATTATGTACCTTCCCTATTGTGTTTACAACATATTGATGCATTTTATTAGTGACTAAGATTGTGGACAATGTCATGGTTATTTTTTGTCGTGAAAAATGTGACTTTTTGATATTATTTATGTTGACATATATTAAGAATATATATATGGAAGCATGTACATTGATCTACAGTTTTATTGTGAGTATGAAAAAATGAAATGTTATTTATTATGATTGTGTATCTTGTGTTGTTAATAATGGAACATGAGTTCTTTTTTTAAGTTTAGACCATTTGGAACTCTGGTTTTTAATCGGAAAATCCAATATGCTTCCCTTTGGTACATCTTGTGTTTTAAATCCCCTCCTCTTTTGGATTTGCAGATTTTTTTCGATTGCATAGCATACAAAAGTGTTGGTTGTTCTTTTGTGATAGTAAATGAAATAACTTGCTGCATTTGATATGTTGCTTATATTTGGATTTCTAATGTAACTTAGATGTTCAAGTATACAAATTTTAAATTTACGGCTGGTACATCCAACATATTTTAGATTGCATTCAGTGCATTCTATTATGTAAATTACTGATTCAGTGTTGCAATTTATGTAGTTTTGTATGGTAAATGTGTCTGAATTATTTGAATTTGAAAAGGTTTTAGAGATGTTAGTGTATGAGCATACTTTGCATGGATGTTGTCCACATTTGAAAAAACCTTTATTTTCTAACCAGGTTGTTTTGGATTCTGTAGATTGAAATAAGGATGGAGATAGGATACTTCCAAGTGATGGAGCCTTGCGAGCCACTACTTTACATCCTTCCTTCAGGATAGATCTCAAACTGTCGTCTTCCATTAATATGGGTAGGTACTTGTTTATAATTTGTTTGATTTGTTGGAATTGGTTACTTTGTTGGAGGACATCTGTTAGACTGTTTTAATAAGTCGGCTCTGTGAGTTTTTGCAGTTATGCTGTTCGCTCTTTTGAGGGACCATTCTGGGTATCCTCTGTTTAACATCCTTGTTTGTATTTGTTTTTTCTCTTTTAAATATTGAGTATGTGAAGTGCAGTTTCTCTTAGCACGGTACATCCCTGCCACTGGAATAGATTTTATAGTTTGTTTGAGGTGGTGGCTATTTGCGTGCAATATTGTGTTCCCACTTGTTGGTTTGCAGTGGGTTTTTGTTTCGATGATTTTATCCTCTTCACCTTTTAGGTCTAGGTCCAAAAATGTAATATTATTTTTGTCATCATTGTGGGTGAATCTGAGGTTGTAAGTATTATTGTTTAGAAATTCAATGAATAAAGGAATTGTATCAGTGTCCCCTTTCCATATAAATAGAAGGTCATCTATATACCTTCCATACCATTCTGTTTTTTCTCCATAAGGATTATTTGTTGAGAAAATAAACATTTCCTCCCACCAAGACATAACTAAGTTTGCAATTGACGGGGAAAATTTTGCTCCCATTGAAACCATTTATTATCACAAAAGAACAACCAACACTTTTGTATGCTATGCAATCGAAAAAATCTGCAAATCCAAAAGAGGAGGGAATTTAAAACACAAGATGTACCAAAGGGAAGCATATTGGATTTTCCGATTAAACACCAGAGTTCCAAATGGTCTCAACTTAAAAAAAGAACTCATGTTCCATTATTAACAACACAAGATACACAATCATAATAAATAAAATTTCATTTTTTCATACTCACAATAAAACTGTAGATCAATGTACATGCTTCATTATATATATTCTTAATATGTCAACATAAATAATATCAAAAAGTCACATTTTTCACGACAAAAAATAACCATGACATTGTCCACAATCTTATTCACTAATAAAATGTATCAATATGTTGTAAACACAATAGGGAAGGTACATAATTAGTTTGCTCATAAATTCAAAGTAGAAGTACACAAACAAAAACATAATATTCCATAATCAAAATTTCATATCCAATTATCAAGGTTTTTTCAAGACAATCACAATCCTCAACCAATATTTAATTTAATTTTAACCAGCAATATATATCAATAACAGATATATATGCTTTTTAGCCTTCCACACACAGTTTCCCATTAATAAAAATCAAATTTTTTACAACTGAATTCATGACATCGACTTTTCTAGTACTCAAATAAATATATAATTGGTTATCACACTTTATATTCATAATAACGAACAATCTTGTTAGTCAGTAGAAAAGGAATGATAAACAATGAAAATACTAATAATAACAAGACTCTCCACATTATATTTTTTTTTTTGTGATACAAAAAGCCATAACACTTACCTTCAATAAGAGTTCCTAGTCTATAGACCGGATGTCAGTCAATCGCGACGGACTGGTGTTTGCGTTCCACTATAGTAAATTTCCTGAAACGCAATCAAAAAGCACATGTTACTCCGCACATTTAAACTCAGCGTTCGCTGTCAGTAATCACACTCACAAGCCATGAATAAGAACGCAGGCAGCGTTCGAAACGCGTAGGCTATCTACCTTAAATCTATACTCTTGGCATTGCAGGACACCATTATCATTTTTCTATCGATCCTATTTTAAATGGACATAATTAAAACTTGGAAATAGTTTCTTTTTAATCACAACCGCGCTGGATCTACCCTTTCTCCTATATACAATATTTATTGCATAGTTAGTATTGATACAGAAATACAAGTATGTGTATGTGCCCTAATGATCACGGTCTTATATGATATTTATTGAATAGCTAGTATTGAGTACAGGAATAAACGTATGTGAATGTTCTCTACTGATCACTGTCTAATGTGATATTTATTGTATATTGAGATGTGAGTACAGGAATGCAAGTATGTGTATGTTCTCTACTGATCACTGTCTTATATGATATTTATTTTAAAGTTAGATGTGAGTACAGGAATGCAAGTATGTGTATGTTCTTTACTTATCACTGTCTTATGTGATGTTTATTGTATAGTTAGTATTGAATACAGGAATACAAATAAGTGTATGTTCTCTACTGATCAATGTCTAATGTGATATTTATTGTATAGTTAGTATTGAGTACTGGAATACAAGTATGTGTATGTTCTCTACTGATCACTCTCTAGCTAAATGTTAGTAGGGGAATACAATATGTGTATGTTCTCTACTGGTCACTGTCTTATGTGATATTTATTGTATAGTTAGATGTGAGTACCGGAATACAAGTTTGTGTATGTTCTCTACTGATCACTGTCTAATGTGAAATGTATTGTATATTGAGATGTGAGTACAGGAATATAAGGATGTTCATGTTCTCTAATGATCACTGTCTTATGTGATAAATATTGTATAGTTAGTATTGAGTACGGGATTACGTTATGTGCATGTTCTCTACTGATCACTGTCTTATGTGTTATTTATTTTATAGTTAGAGGTGAGTACAGGAATAAAAAGATGTGCTTGTTCTCTACTGATCATTGTCTAATGTGATATTTATTGTATAGTTATATTTGAGTACAGGGATACAAGTATGTGTATGTTCTCTACTGATCACTGTCTTATGTGATATTTATTGTATAGTTAGATGTGAGTACAGGAATACAAGTATGTGCAGGTTCTCTACTGATCACTGTCTAGTTAAATATACGTATCTCTATATGTAGACATACTCTTAAAGATTGTGATGTGGTGTATTTGTAGAGATCGTTGGTATTAATTAATATTTTTGAATTTGGGAGTCACTATGTACAGGGTGGGCCATTTATATGGATGCACCTAAATAAAATGGGAATGGTTGGTGATATTAACTTCCTGTTTGTGGCACATTAGTATATGGGAGGGGGGAAACTTTTCAAGCTGGGTGTTGACCATGGCGGCCATTTTGAAGTTGGCCATTTTGTATCCAACTTTAGTTTTTTCAATGGGAAGAGGATCATGTGACACATCAAACTTATCGAGAATTTCACAAGAAAGACAATGGTGTGCTTGGTTTTAACGTTACTTTAATATCACCAACCATTCCCATTTTATTTAGGTGTATCCATATAAATGGCCCACCCTGTACATAGTAAATATATTATTTACTATTATTTATATGTATCAACACATTGTTTAAATGGCTTCTGTCCTCTGCTCGCCGGACTGGTCTGGAATTACTTCCGGACTGTTCCGGTGACCAATCGACAGATATTATGCACATATGTATGTTGAGCGTGGCTATATGTCCACGCTCCTCATACTCTTATTCCTTTATTACACTTTATTTTTATTCATTATATTTGGTTCTTTTGTTTTTTATTATCACGATCTAGCTCCCGGTGTGGAGGTACTAATTATTAATACATTATAATTATGTTATGGTGTTATTTGTTCACGATATTATCTGTATAAATATGGAATCTACAGTCTTATATAGAATAATCACCTTGCATGGAGCACCACATCTGTATTCACACAATGTGTCTGGGGTGTGCTTGGTGGATTGTCACCTCCAAGGAAATTTTTGGGTGGTGTCCTTCGCCGAGTACACCCCAGACATATATAATATCTATTCATCTATATAGGGATATATGCACTTCATGCACTTTTTTGATTCGGGGGTTCTGTGCTGTCAGTGGGCGCGGTGTGTGCGGCACGGTGGTCTGGATGGGGACACGCACCCTTAGTGTTTGGGGCTGGTGTGGTCTCCCCCATCCGTTCTCCCGATGTTGGTGCGCGCCGTGCGGCATGGTAGTATGATGCGCTCCAATAATGGGTCCTGATTAGTTGATGCATGTATTTTGAAACTTTGGTTCGCGGTGCATCTGGAGTGGGGGTCCGGGTGGGGGATCTCCACCGCCGATGTTGGGCACTGGTGGTGGTCTCCCTCTCCCGTGCCTCCACTTGGTGTCGCTTTATATACTGCATTATTTATGACATGCTAATATGTTAAATGCATTTAATTGATTGTTGCACATGACATAGTGAGCATAAGAAACTGTATGATGCACTGATGGCTGTTGATGGATATAATAAACAATTTAAAACCCCGCTTATAATATATTGTAAATGGTCTAAATGGCTGATGTATATCATATCACCAGACGACCTGACACATAGGGTGACATGCGCATGCGCTTGATTGACCCTCCACACGTTGTACCGGAAGTTGTCATAGCGAGGGGGGAAGTGCAGATGATGGGGGATCCTGTCACTTCACGGAACGTTCCTGACGCGGAAGACACACGTGGGAGGGCGCTATGAGCTGTCATGCGCCATTGGTCACCGATCTAGTGGTATAGTATTTAAACCACACTTCTGTACACTATCACCACCTCCTGACGAAGGGTACGAAACGCGCGTCAAGGTGTTTTCTCTGAGACCATCAATAGCCATCATGTCAGCCACAGGTAATTGATATGCAACTATGCTAAGTATTATGTATGGTGGTTTATACAACTATTTTGATAGACTCTTACCCAGATAATGGAGAGACTGATACAATAGGATCTGATATCAGCTTGGAGATTCTATACTCTTCCCGTTACTGGTGTCACTATATACTTGTTGTATACTATGTATCATTATAATATATGGGACATGGTGGTGATTTGATTGTCTTGGTCTTTGTTCGCTTTTAAGTATGTTTTAATTTGTATGTACTTGTATGGGTATCTTTGGGGGGGTATTCCCATTGTGGAACAATAATAAAAATTTGTATTTTGGACTAACATATGTCTAGAGGACTTTTTGTCTTGTGTATACAATAATATGAGGCGTATATAGGATTTCTTAAATCATAGATTATGTTTTATTGTTACAATGTTGCCCTAGGGGTTTTATAGGTGCTAACTATATATATAGCTCTACTTATCACTGTCTTATGTGATATTTATTGAAGTTAGATGTGTGTACAGGAATACAAGTATGTGCATGTTCTCTACTGATCACTGTCTTATGTGATATTTATTGTTTATTAAGATGTGATTACAGGAATACAAGTATGTGCATGTTATCTACTGATCACTGTCTAGTTAAATATACGTACAGGAATACAAGTATGTGTGTTCTCTACTGATCACTGTCTTATGTGATGTTTATTGTATAGTTAATATTGAGTACAGGAATACACGTATGTGAATGTTCTCCACTGATCACTGTCTAATGTGATATTTATTGTATATTGCAGAATTTAGTGGAATTAGTCTGTGAAGATGAAAATCACCTATTTTTCTGTGGAAACATAGAATTTCTTCAATTTTACAATGAATAAAGGAGAAAAAGCACCCCAACATTTGTAAAGCAATTTCTCCCGATTACGGCAATACCCCATATGTGGTCCTAAACTGATGTTTGTACCCACAGCAAGGCTCAGAAGGGAAGGAGCGCCTTTTGGATTTTGGAGCGCAGATTTTGCTGGATTGGTTTTTAGTGCCGTGTCGGGTTTGCAACGCCCCGGAGTGACCAAAGCAGTGGAAACCCCCCAAAAGTGACCCTATTTTGGAAACTACACCCCTCAAGGAATTTTTCTTGGGGTATAGTGAGCATTTTGACCCACAGGATCTTTTTTAGAGCTAAGTTGACCAAAAAACAACGATTTTAGCGCTTTAAATTCTTTATTTCTTACAGCGTTCACTGTGCGCAATAAATTACGTTTTACTTTATTCTGCGGGTCAGTACGATTACGGCGATACCATATGTGTATAGTTTTTTTTTACGGTTTGCGGTGTTTGCACAATAAAATTACGTTTCTATAAAATAATATATTTTCTGAGACACGCTATTCTGAGCCGTAACTTTTTTATTTTTTCGTCAAAAAAGCTGTGGGAGGTCTTGTTTTTCGCGGTACGGGTTGTAGTTTTTATTGGTACTATTTTGGGGTAAATGCGACTGTTTGATCACTTTTTATTTTATATCGTGGGAGGGGTGGTCACCAAAAAATAGGGATGCTGATATAGTTTTCCGTTTATTTTGTTTGCGGCGTTCACCGTGCGGAAAAATTAACATTATAGTTTCATAGTTTGGGTCGTTATGAACACGGTGATACCAAATGTGTAATTTATTTTTTTTAACGGTTTCATTTTTACCTATAATAAATGACTTATTATAGGAAAACAAAAACTTATTTTGACACTTTTATAAAACATTTTTATTAACTTTTTTTACTTTTTACACTTTATTTTTTTGTTAACTTTTCTTTTACTTTTACACTTTATTTTTTTGACCTGCAGCTCTGATCGCTGCTAGAATACATTACACTACCTAGGTAGTGTAACGTATTCCAACTGTCAGTGTGACGTCACAGTCACTCTGACAGTTGATCTACAAGGATCAGCAGAGGCTGATCCTCATAGGCTGACATACATGGCAGACCCGGGAGCCGTTGTCTGGCCCCCGGGTGCCATCACAAGCATCAGAAGCCCCCACGATTGCATGGGGGCTGCTGATGTGCTACAAACCCGCTACACGCGGAGTTCGCAATTGAGCCCCGCATGTAACGGGTTAATTGCCTAAATCAGCGTCGATGAGACGCTGATCGGCAACACTGGAGTGTCAGCTGTCGGGGACAGCTGATCTCCAAGTTCCCGATGCACACCTTGTCGCCGACAGTGTGCATCGAGAACGACACAGTGACTTCCTGTCACTCTGACAGGAAGCCTATCAGGACCAGCCGAAGGTTGGTCCTGATGGGCTTCCGTCCATGGCAGACACGGAAGCCATTGTTTGGCTTCCGTTTGCCATACTAACTATCGGCAAACCCCGCGATTTCGGACCGGGTCTGCCGATATGTTAGAAATCCCCAAAATTCGGCGATTGCAACCGATCGCCGAATTTAAGGGGTTAATTCGCCGAAATCTGCGGCAAAGGACCGCTGGTTGGCAAGAGTGGAGTGTCAGCTGTCGACGACAGCTGACCTCCCGATTCTCAGTGCACACTGTGTGCACCGGGAAAAACTCAGTAACTGTACGTCGTCGTGCGGGAAGTAACCTCCCGCAACGACGCACAGTTACATCCTCGTGCGGGTAGGGGTTAAAAGGATGTGCTTGTTCTCTACTGATCACTGTCTTATGTGATATTTATTGTATAGTTAGATGTGAATACAGGAATACAAATAAGTGCATGTTCTCTTCTGCTCACTGTCTTATGTGATATTTATTGTATAGTTAGTATTGAGTACTGGAACTCAAATATGTGCATGTTCCCTACTGATCACTGTCTAGTTAAATGTGAGTAGGGGAATACAAGTATGTGTATGTTCTCTACTGATCACTGTTTTATGTGATATTTATTGAATAGTTAGTATTGAGTACAGGAGAAAAATTATGTGTATGTTCTTTACTGATCCGTCTCATGTGATATTTATTGTATAGGTAGATATAAGTACAGGAATGCAAATATTAAGATGTTATTTTGCTGATCATTGTCTTATGTGATATTTATTGTATAGTTCGTTTTGAGTACAGGAACACAAGTATGTGTATGTTCTCTAGTGATTCATCTAAAATTATATTTAATGTATAGTTAGATATGAGGAACTGGAGGATCTAGTACTGCATACGTCTTTATGAAGAAAGGAGAAGATGGAAATCATACAGGGCACAACATCATGTGTGACATACAGAACCTCACTTATTCATAATTGAGCGAAATATCTTGTCAGAGCCTTCGCCACATAGAGTAAAGGGGTATTCCCAACACAGACAGTTCTCCCCAGGACATGCCAGAAATGTCTGATAGATGCGGCTCCACCTCTAGACGTGCTCGGATGTTTCTGGAACTCTTATACAAGTGAATGGAGTGAGTCGTGCACATGTGTGGTCACCTCTCCATTCATTCTCTACCTGGATTCAGTCATCACCTCAAAAGGCAGATCAGGTGATCCCCCCGTTCTCCACATAGAGGTGGGACCTTCCGATATCAGACATCTATGGCATATCCCTCAGGTGAAAAGAGTAAAATGAAAACATTTACCCCCAGACAATGAAGACCTGACTCCTGACAACCTGACACATGGTAGATACTGGGGAGACATTGCTGACATCTCACAAGACATGGAGCAAACTATGCAGTCAGTGTTTCATATGAACTGTGAGGTTCTGCAGCAGCTGAGGTGATATTATATATAAAGGAAACATGCAGTGGGATCTCTTATGTTATAGCACAGGTGGAGGAGAGTGTGTATTTTACTCATTTAACTGCTTCCTGTACAGGACATTTACTGCTCAGGCGTTGCTCCCATGACATAGGGAAGACACGAGACCCTGCTGCAATGGCTGGAAACCTGAGAGAACTATGATTATGGCCATTTAACCCCTTCGATGCTGTGTTCAATAGTGACTGAGGCATCTAAGTGTCTGGGAGGGGGCTCCTCTGTGAGAAATTATCTTCATCTCGAGATTGTGAAGTGCTGATGAGTTGTCAATTTCAATTGTGTACAGAAAGAAAACCATATAAAGATATTAAAATATCTTTGACACTCCGTATTTCAATATCACATAACCTCGGGGGGAGATGTTGTCCTCGTGTTGGGGTTTCTCTGGATTATCTCTTACACCATCCCGAATAATGTCATCCAGTCCTGACCACAAATGGGAAGACACTTTACAATAATATTTCTGAGCTTCAAAATCTTCACGCTGAAAGAAGTTGTAAAATATCATCATTTATAAGTCTGGACATTATTTTTGAAGCGATAACAATTATTTATAGTTAAAAAAAATACATAATAAAACATTTTGTAAAGTGAAGTTTTTTGGTTTTCCGAAATTATTCGGGATTGTGTAAGAGTTAATCCAGAGAGACCCCCAATACGAGGACAAAGTCTCCCACCGAGTTTATGTGAGAGTGAAATATGGAGTGTCAAAGATATTTTTATATCTTGATATGTGTGAACCTAAAAGTGCTTAATATCTACAAATATGGATATGTGTAACTGGAGCTTACAAAACTGCTGTAAAAAGGGGGATGGGCCATTCTATTCTAAGACTTCTGGTTTATGACTTTTTTTGGCTAAAGATACATACTAAGATGAGATTGCGATTCTGTATGTTACCATATTTAGAATGTATATGTTTGCAAGTTTTGAGGGTAACACCTGCACTAATTTTCTTATAAATAAATAAAGATAGATCTGCCTCCTAGGGCAGAGACTGTTTTGAGCACTAACGCTGCGTGTCATGGTCTCTCTCCGGCCAGCCTCTCTCAGATCCACCAGTGAGAGAGCATTAATTAATTTGGAGCTCATAGACAAATGCTGGTAATGTCCAAAGTTAATGGGCAAAGTAAATTCAGCAGCGACATTTCTTGGGGGCTCGTCCGGGATCTCAACACAGATCGAAGGCGACAATCGAAGGTGGACGACAGCTGAGGAAACCACGGGGAATTGCAAAAAATACCGGTGAGTAAGAAATGTTATTCTTACTGTGCACGTCCGGCTTGTTTTAGCTGCCATTCAGGTATTGTCTCTTTTGACTAATTGGGAACCATGAACACCACTTGTCTATGAGTTGTTGTATGTGTTATAGGAATAGTTGTGTAGCGTCCATGGCCGCGGGCCGTCGGGGTTAATCACCTCCCGACTCCCGCGGCCATGGATCCGTGAGCGCTGGTCCCCTTCTCCTTCCTAGGAGACGCAAGCGCTCACTTCTGCTCTGTTCTGCTGGGTCCCGTAGGGTGCACGCGCACACTCATGCCCGGCCTTAAAGGGCCAGCGCGTGCACATAGGAAATCGTCATCATCATCAACTGCCACGATTTCCTGGTCTTTAAGAAGGCCCCAGCCCTTCTGATCCTTGCCTTAGCGTTGTTAGTTTTCCCAGTCCGTCTTGGAAATGGTCCCTTAGTGTTTACCGTTCCAGTTGTTACCCGTGCCTTGTTCCCTGTTCCTGTTTCCCATGCTGTGCCTTTAGTATCAAGTCGTGCCACGTCCTGTGTCATCTGCCACGTCCGCAGGAATCCGCCACATTCTGTGTCATCTGCCACGTCCGGAGGAATCCGCCACGTTCTGTGTCATCCTCCACGTCTGGAGGAATCCGCAACGTCTGGCGCAACCTGTGTCATCCGCCACGTTTGGTGTTACCTGCTGCACCCATCTCAATCAGCGCCAGAGCTGCGGTCACGGTCTGGACTATCCAGGTACCCTTGTGCGTGACATTGTATTGCTGAGGTTTCCTGTTGTTTGGCCAGCTGCCTCCCCACTACGGTGGTACGGCCTAGTGGGTCCACTAACCCGCTTCGTGACAAGTTGTGTGAGCAGAAACAAATCTGTGAGTGTATCTGTGAGAGGCTGAGATAAGAGAGCGTTTGTTTTATGATCCCAAGACATACAGAAACTTAACCAAATACCGAGATCATACTTAACGGCCTGTCCGAAGTGTTCCCTCTGGCCCCTGGGTTTAGTCTGTATTAGGATCAGATTGCAAATTGATCCTTGCAGAAGTGACGGGTACCCATCCCTGTGATTGTTAGGACTTTCGCGCATCCAGACTGTGACCTGTAGGATGCACACCTGTCCGGAAGTAAGATTATGTATGTGGGCTAATCCTCGGACACCCAATCTGAATAAGTTGCTGATTATTAACTAACACTTCTGTAACTAGAAAGTTTATAGAATATCCAAGGGCCCCTAAGACAGACGGGTTTGAATCATACCCATCCCTTTCACAAAGTAGGTTAACTTAGATTGTTGATAATTATTTGGCTGCTGTTTAGAATTCAACAGATCCGAGAGGTGGTTATCTTATTTGACAGACTAAAAGATTTAGCATAGTGCATAGGGTAACCCCTTATGAAAGACTAAAATATTTAGCAGAGTGCATAAGTTAACTTCCCCATGACAGTTTAAAATATTTAGCAGAGTGCATAGGGTAACCCCCATGAAAGACTAAAAGTTTAGCAGAGTGCATAGGGTGACCCCCCATGACAGACTAAAAGATTTAGCAGAGTGCATAGGGTAACCCCCTTGACAAACGAAAAGATTCAGCAGAATGCATAGGGTAACCCCCATGACAGACTAAAAGATTTAGCAGAGTGCATAGGGTAACACCCCATGACAGACTAAAAGATTTAGTAGAGTGCATAGGGTAACCCCCAATGACAAACTAAAAGATTTAGCAGAGTGCATAGGGTAACTACCCATGACAGACTAAAAGATTTAGCAGAGTGCAAGGGGAACACCTAATGACAGTCTAAATGTAGGTTGAAGGGTTTAGTAGGTCAGGATTTAGCAGAGTGCATAGGGAACTCCCGTTTGACAGACTAAAATATTTAGCAGAGCGCATGGGTAAATCTGGAGCTACTTTATGTTTGCCCAAAGTGCTGGCCAGCCAAGATGAAGGGACACGCCGCCCAAGGTTTAGGGTGGGGGTAAAGAAGCAGCAGATATTGTTAGAAAACTATGCGGAGAAAGGTTTAGTTTAAAAACTAAAGAAAATAACCTAGAAAGTGGGAATGCCCAAGCAGGGGCATTCTCAGTTATTCTAGATGGGATGTTTTCTTGAGAGATGATGGGCCCTGGATTAATAGAGAGAGTGACAGAGAACAGATAGAAGTGATTGAATGTACCAGAAATAAATAAAAAATAAAAATAAAAAAACACAAGGAAACACAGTTGTCATTTGTAAGTGAGAATTAACCAGCGTCTAATTCTATAGATAGTGACATTCCAGTAGAAAATAAAGTGCCAACATATAATTCTTCTATGTACAGCTTTATAAACCAAAGGTTTACAGAAACAATAGGTTTCCAGAGGCAATATGTCCGCAGTTATTAGCAATAAATTGATGAAAAAGGCGTCATCTGAATTTATAAAGGAATCAATTGACTCTTGTCTTCCTAAAAAGTAAATATTGGGTGAAATATTCAGAGATTATTGCTAGAGAGATAGATAGACGTGGATTAGGAATTATCTAGAAATAGAGTTAAAGCCAATAGGATAATTGTAAGTGTAATGACCATGGATTGTAAAAGGAAAAGTGAGATTGATAAAGTGAAGATTCTTTCTATCCAGATATAATTGTTGTTGGAATATACTGTATATCATCTGTCGTAAATTGTCACTAATGAAATTTCCTCTGCTTTTAGGAGTTTTTCCAAGACATTTTAAACTTTACTGTAAATCTTTTTCCTTTTTGGTTTATTTAACAGTCATTTTAATAATTGCATGGAATGTCTAACAACATATAGTGTTAATCTATAGTAACGGTGTTAGACTAATATAACTAATGATAAGAGAATAACGTGTGTTACTTACAAGAGCATGATGCTCCAGATCTCCATTGTGGACCGATCATGTGAAGATGCTTGGCCATTGATTGACAGGAGCACATGGTGACATTTTGACCTTGTAGCTCATAAGTTTTGGCTAGTAAGGGGTTAATGCTACATTCTCTGTTATCTGTTGTATAGCTGCGTCTGCAGAAAAGTGCACACTTAGTGCAAAATAACTGTAACTTTAAAGATAAAAAAAAAAGCCTGATAAGATCACAGAATTGAGTATTATATGTTTTATGTTTATATGTTATGTTATATGTGTTTTATGTGTTGACCCCAATGAAAAACATCATTCATATTTAAATGTAATATAATGCGCATTACTAAATTAAGATTATAGTTCATTGGATGAATAATAAAAGAATAGGAGTTTATACACAGTCACTCAAGTTATATATTTGTCTTAACAAAGGCACATACAAAAGGTATAAGGTCCCATGCAGACGAACGTACTTTTGCGGCCGCAATTCCACCGAAAATCCACAGGAGAATTGCGGCCCCATTCATTTCTATGGGGCCATGCACACGACCGTAGTTTTTGCGGTCCTTGCATGGCCCGAGAGCCCGCACCGCAGAAAAAATGGGCATGTCTTATTACGGTTGTCTTCTGCGGCCGGCTCATTGAAAATAATGGCGGCGGCCATGTGCATGGCCCGCGATTTCCGGGCGGCTCGCGGCTGACTGTCCGCTGCCGGCCGACCCGAAAATTACTGCCGTGCACATGGCTACGGTCGTGTGCATAAGGTCTAAATGAGTGAGATTCAATTCTCAGTCAGTGTGTCTGGTAACAGCCGGTATTGTGAGTGACTGGTGTGTGTGCTGAACTATTTTTAAGGGAAATGGCTTGTTTTAAATCACCACATGATAAGTGATTTGACAAGAAATATTTTTATATGTCATTGTTAAATTTTAGTTTATGATTATTTAATATTAACAAGTTTCTATTGGCATATGATGACGCATATAGCGCACAATATGTTTCATCATTTGTGTTAATAGATTGGTTTATATAATATTGACATATACTAATTAAGGAAAGAAATATTTAGCAAACTTCTATTTATTATTTATACCAGTATCTTTTCTTTTATGTATGCACATTACACACACACACACACACACACACACACACACACACACACACACCACACACACACACACACACACACACACACGCACACGCACACGCACATGCACACGCACACACACACAAACATATTGGGAATATATTTGACGTAATGACGCATTCACAAGAGCTTGCTGCCAAGTTTCTGGTATTAGATTCCTGTCCTGTTAGTCTTTTAGATTCTGACATCCTTGTAGCAATGTAGGTTGTCATCCAATATAAGCCTAATGGACAAATTAAAAATACTGATGATATGCTAAATTGTGTGTGTGTTGCACTCTATCAGGTATTGTTCTATGAGGAAGACCTCACATCTTAGGAAATATTGAGAGTAGTCCTGTCCTCCTTCTGGGCACAGGGTAAACAGACGTAGGACACATGTCTGTGGCCCCTGTGACTATTAAAATGTTTGCAAACAGCCCCAAACCTCAGTTGAAGCAGTGCCCTATAAGCCTCCCACAGTTGAAAAGTATTGATAACCAGATAAGACAGTATTTGGAGGCAGGAGTACTGATGAAATGTGTATGTCCTTATAAACGTCCCACTCCCTAAGAATGCCAAGCAACTTTGTACCCTCCAGTGTCTCTCTCATAGGGTACGGTAAAGAATGGGTGCACTCCGCCTTTGCCCTTATGCAACTCCTATACGATGCAAAAGGGCAGGAAGAACGGCCATTAACGGTCTGAACCATGCTTGTATCTGTGTCGTAGCAGTAGCTGCTCTACTCAAAGACAAGACAATAGACAGTGCTAAGATTAGCCCCTAGTTCTCATGGTGCCCCATGCTGTTAGTGAGATTCTTACTTAAAACACATACTAAGCATATATCTACTTTACGTATCACTAAGTAGTCTCATCGCCCCATCTAACCTAACCATACAGAGATGTACAGTGTTGAACTCTGCTACATTGCTTCTGCAGGGTCCAACAAAGGAGGAAGAGAAGGATAGGTTACATGGATAGGTTACATGGATAGGTTATATGATCAATGGGGGACTTGAGGGGGAATGGGATAAGTTGCAGGAATTAACAGACAGAGAATTTCCAACTTGGTGGGAAGTTGATTTCCCAGCGCATTTGATTCCCCAGTACACAGGTCACCAACATAATTGTCCTGAATTAATGACAATAGAGATGAAAATATTAGAAAAATGTAACAGAGGATTCAATATCTAATCCAGATTTTGTGGTATTTTTGTAGATGGTTCCAGGTACCACCATGAAGGATGCTACAAGACTGGGTATATTATTACTACCGAAACAGAGGTAATAAAGTAAAAACCACTCCCATCCTCAATGTCAGCATAGGAGGTGGAGTTGATGGTACTCGTTGAGGTGTGTAGACTGGCTGAAGGTAAAACCACAAATATATATACTGACTCTAGATATGCTTTTGGTATTGCACACGATTTTGGCCAAATCTAGAGGAGCAGCGATTTTTCGGGATCCACGGGTAAACCCATAATGTTGAGAGTGTGAAAGAACTGTTTGAAGCTCTGACACTACCAAAGCAGGTAGGTATACTAAAAATGCAAGCTACCCCTGAAGCGAGGAGAAATAGACTTGCAGACGAGACTGCGAAAGCTGCGGCTCTCACGTCCCTCAAAGAGGAGGACCTATTCTTGACCAGCAAAGCATCTGGTCCCACAGACATGATAATAATAAAGTAGACTACAAAGTCAAGCCACAAAAGAAGAAAAAAGACACTGTCAGACAAAAGGAGCCAATGAAGAGGAGGATGGAATATGGAAGGTGGGTAACAGGGTGTGCCTACCCAGAGTCCTCTTCCCCATGGTAACCCAACTAATGCAAAGACCAACGTATGTGTCAAGTGAAGGAATTTGTGCAATGGTGACCAAATGGTGGGTAGCCCCAGGTTTCAGCAGTGCCAGATTTGTCCAGATGTGCATGATTTATGTCTGCCATACCATAGGCAAAACTGTGCGGATTGCAAAAAGGCATATGGTAAAGGCAGACTACCCATATCGGCGATTGCAGATTGACTCAGTTACCAAAGGTGGGACAATATGAACATGTACCGGTCTGTGTAGATCTGTTCTCTAGGTGGCCTGAGGTGTGGCCAGTAACGAGGGCTGCCGCAAAAGTAACTGCTCTCAGAAGTGGTATGTAGATATGGGGTCCCTGAGACAATAGAAAGTGATAGAGAAACTCACTTTACTGGAGAGGTACTCCAAGAAATCATGCAGGCCCTGGGTATAGAGCAGCTTTTCACACCCCTTATCCCCAGAGCAGTGGGAAGGTAGAAAGGTTGAATAGCACTTTAAAGTAAAAAATCCAGAAGGTCAGAGCTAAAACCTATAAACCCTGGACTAAGTGTTTGTCCATTGCACACTAACCTCACAAGTTATGTCGGACCTCTGAACAAAAACAGCTCACGCAGATGTATAAACATGTTTATGATTCCATTCCAGATCCTTAGGGAAAGGAGGTCATTGTTTACAGCCAGGGCACCGTAAAACACTAGAGCCGCACTGTGACGTCCGTACCAAGTCCAACTCACAACTTCCACATCCGTTAAGTTGGAAGCAAAGACAACACGCCAGTCACTGCTGAAAGGTCCTCAATAGAGATGAGCGAACCGGGACAACCGAACCCGGTTTCGGTCCGAACTTCCGGTAAAGTTCGGTTCGCAGCGAATCCGAACTTCACCGGGTTCGGCCGAACCCGTTTTGACCGAACCCGGTCAAAAACATTATACAAATCGGGAGCCACTTATCTCTATCAATCACTGATAGAGAAAAGAGGCTGCTGATTAAAAATAAAATAAAAAGCATTTCATACGTACCCGGTCGTTGTCTTGTTGACGAGTCCCTCTTCTTCCTCCAGTCCGACCTTCTTTTCTGACGCGGCAGCCTGTGATTGGCTGCAGAGGCCTCTGCAGCCTGTGATTGGCTGCAGAGGCCGCGGCAGCCTGTGATTGGCTGCAGCGCTCACAAGGCTGCATCGTCATCAAGGAATGTCGGGCCGGATGTCGAGAGGGACGCGTCACCAAGGCAACGGCCAGGAGACCGGACTGGAGGAAGGAGAAAGTTCTCGGTAAGTATGAACGTCTTTTTTTTTACAGGTACTGTGATCGGTAGTCACTGTCCAGGGTACTGAAACAGTTACTGCCGATCAGTTAACTCTTTCAGCACCCTGAACAGTGACTATTTAGTGTATGTGCACACACACTAATTACGTCCGTAAATGACGGACGTATTTCGGCCGCAAGTACCGGACCGAACACAGTGCAGGGAGCCGGGCTCCTAGCATCATACTTATGTACGATGCTAGGAGTCCCTGCCTCTCTGCAGGACAACTGTCCCGTACTGTAATCATGTTTTCAGTACGGGACAGTAGTTCCACGGAGAGGCAGGGACTCCTAGCATCGTACATAAATATGATGCTAGGAGCCCGGCTCCCTGCAGGGTGTTCGGTCCGGTACTTGCGGCCGAAATACGTCCGTCAATTACGGACGTAATTAGGGTGTGTGCACATACCCTTACTGACGTCGCCTAGCAACGCTGCCGTAATGACGGGTGCACACATGTAGCCACCCATCATTACGGGGCCTCATGCACACGACCATAAAAACACCCGTTATCACGGGTCGCAATTACGACCCGAAATAGCGGGCCCATAGACTTCTGTTAGCCACGGGTACCTTCCCGTTTTCTCACGGGAAGGTGCCCGTGCCGTTAAAAAGATAGAACATGTTCTATTTTTTTATTTTACGGGCCGTGCTCGTAATTACGACTCGTAACTACGAGCACGGCCGGCCGGCCACGGGCAGCTGGCCGCTTTTGCGAACCGTGCTGTCATTATAATTATAGCAGCACGGCCCGTAAAATAGAAAAATAGAACATGTTCTATTTTTTTAACGGCACGGGCACCTTCCCGTGAGAATACGGAAAGGTACCCGTGGGTAACAGAAGTCTATGAGCCCGTTATTGCGGGTCGTAATTACGACCCGCAATAACGGGTGTTTTTACGGTCGTGTGCATGATGGGAGCACGGCTCGGAAAAACGAACGGCTGCCCGTGCTCATCTCCTGAAATAATCTGTGCTGCCTTAAACTCTGTGGACAGGTCAGGATCCTGTTTCTTTTAAATGCTGCTAGGGAACCCGCTCGATCCACTATATAAGGCTACGCTACAGTGCAGCATTTAAAAGAAACAGGATCCTGACCTGTCCACAGAGTTTAAGGCAGCACAGAGTATTTCAGGAGATGAGCGTGCGGATCTTGTGCGTGGTGGTGACTTGCCAATCATGTGAACGTGTTATAGAGGACAGGAGTGGAGGAGATGTAACAGACTGAGCTACGTAATGGTAAGAACAGAGTTCACAGCAGCACAGAGTATTTCAGGAGAGGAGCGTGCAGATTCAGTGCTGCTGTGAACTCTGCTCTTACCATTACGTAGCTCAGTCTGTTACCTCTCCTCCACTCCTGTCCTCAATAACACCTTCACGTGATTGGCAAGTCACCACCCCGCACAAGATCCGCACGCTCATCTCCTGAAATACTCTGTGCTGCTGTGAACTCTGCTCTTACCATTACGTGGTGACTTGCCAATCATGTGAAGGTGTTCTGGAGGACAGGAGTGGAGGAGAGGTAACAGACTGAGAGCTACGTAATGGTAAGAGCAGAGTTCGCAGCAGCACTGAATCTGCACGCTCATCTCCTGAAATACTCTGTGCTGCCTTAAACTCTATGGACAGGTCAGGATCCTGTTTCTTTTAAATGCTGCACTGTAGCGCAGCCGTATATAGTGGATCGAGCGGGTTCCCCAGCAGCATTTAAAAGAAACCGTGTTTGTGTATGTGTGTTTGTGTATATATGTGTGTTTGGGTATGTGACTTTGTCTGTTTTTGTTTTTATATGTGTGTGTGTATATATGGGTGTGTTTGTGTATATGTGTTTTGTGTATATGTTTGTGTATATATGGGTGTATTTGTGTATATGTTTGTGTGTAGATGTTTGTGTGTGTTTTTGTATATGTGTATATGTGTGTATATGGGTGTGTGTTTGTGTGTATATATGGGTGTGTTTGTGTATATGTGTTTGTGTATATGTGTGTTTGGGTATGTGTGTTTTTGTTTGTATATGTGTTTGTGTATATGTGTTTGTGTATATGTGTTCGTGTATGTGTGTATAACTGTGTGTTTGGATATGTGTGTTTTTGTTTGTATATGTGTGAGTTCGTGTATATGTGTGTGTTTGTCTGTTTATGTGTGTGTGTATATCTTGTTGTGTTTGTGTATATATGTGTGTGTCTGTGTATGGTTGTTTGTTTGTGTGTGCGTGTATATATGTGTGTAGGTGAGTAGAAGTATTGGTATTGTTCACATTGATAACTGTTTTTTTATGTTGTTGCAGATTTTGATGTACCGATTGGACTACATCTTCGATTCGTTGGACTACTGCGTAGATCTGCGTTTTTTCAAATTTTAATAAAATGGTTAACGAGGGTTTTGTTGGGGATTTCTTATTTCAATAAAAAAGAATTGTCTTTGTGTTTTTTTTTTCAAACTTTATTAGTGCCTAGATAATGGTAGTTGGCTGATTGACAGCGTCCATTATTAAGGCGGTACTTAGTGTTAGCCGGTGCAGAGGCTAGCACTAACCACCCATTATTACCCCGGTACCCCCCACCACCAGGGGTGCCGGGAAGAGCTTGGTACGATCCAGTACCCGACCATCTGTTGTGATGGTCGGGTACTGGGGCGGCCGTAGGCTGGTATTATGAGGCTGGGAAGGGCCAAAATCAGTGGACCTTCCCACCCTTGTAATGCTAGGCTGCTGCTGCTGTGTTGTATCGGGCTGGTTATAAAAATGGGGGGGACCCCCACGTCGTTTTTTTTTTGGAATTTAACAAATTTAGCAATAGACGGGTCCCCCACATTTTTAATAACCAGCCATATACAAGGCCGCAGCAGTCTGGCATTACATGGGTGGGAAGGGCCACTGGTTTTGTCCATTCCCAGGCTAATAACACTGTGTTGTATGTGGCTGGTTATGATAAATTGGGTGGAACCCCATGTCTTTTTTAAAAAAAAAATGTAAATAAATAAATAATTTAAAAAAATGACGTGGGGTCCCCCCCACTTTTATAACCAGCCAGATACAACACAGCAGCAGCAGCCTAGCATTACAAGGGTGGGAAGGTCCACTGTTTTTGGCCCTTCCCAGCCTCATAATACCAGCCTGCGGCCGCCCCAGGGCCCGACCATCACAACAGATGGTCGGGTACTGGATCGTACCTGGCTCTTCCCGGCACCCCTGGTGGTTTTGGGTACCGGGGTAATAATGGTGGTTAGTGTTAGCCTCTGCACCGGCTAACACTAAGGGTATGTTCACACGGCCTATTTACGGACGTAATTCGGGCGTTTTTGCCCCGAATTACGTCTGAAAATAGCGCCTCAATAGCGCTGACAAACATCTGCCCATTGAAAGCAATGGGCAGACGTTTGTCTGTTCACACGAGGCGTATATTTACGCGCCGCTGTCAAATGACGGCGCGTAAATAGACGCCCGCGTAGAAGAAGTGACCTGTCACTTCTTTGGCCGTATTTGGAGCCGCTATTCATTGACTCCAATGAATAGCAGCGCTAATTACGGCCGTAATTGACGCGGCGTTCAAGCGCCTGCACATGCCGGTACGGCTGAATTTACGGGGATGTTTTCAGGCTGAAACATCCCCGTATTTCAGCCGTTACGGACCCCCGCCGTGTGAACATACCCTAAGCCTCGCATTAGTAATGGATGTTGTCACTCAGACAGCGGCCATTACTAAAGTGGTAATAATAAAATTTGAAAAGAAAAAGACAAAGATATAGAAATATTTTATTGAAATAAAGCACCCCCAACACAACCCTCATTAACCATTTTATTGTAGAAAAAAAACCGTCATCGAAGTAGTCCTCGAAACCGACGTAGTCCAAACACCAAACCTGTAAAAAAATAAAATAATGAAATAAAACATGTTGTAGGCTTAGATTCAGTTTAATGTGTGATACTGACTGTTATACCATGTACAGAAGCCTGCCGCGAAGTTGACTTAGATACAGGGCGCCAGCAGACAGTATCATACATGGCCATACATACATATATACAAATATACATACATATATACAAACATACATACATATATACAAGCATGCACATATATACATGCAAATATACATACATGCATACACACACACATGAAAACATACATACATACAAACAAACATGCAAAGATACATACATACATATATACAAGCATGCACAAATATACATGCAAACATAAATACATGCAAACATAATTACATACATGCACATATATAAACATACATGCAAACATACATGCAAAAATAAAAACATGCAAACATACATACATGCACATATATACATACATACATGACAACATACATACAAACATACATGACAACATACATACATGCAAACATACATACATGCAAACATACATACACACATGCAAACATATATACATGCAAATATACATACAAACATGCACATGTATACATACATGCCAACATACATGCAAACATACATGCACATATATACATACATGACAACATACATACATACAAATATACATACATACACACATGCACATATATACATACATGCCAACATACATGCACATATATACATACATGACAACATACATACATACATGACAACATACATACATATATATATATATACACACATGCAAATATACATACATTCATGCAAACATACATGCAAACATACATACATACATACAAATATACATACACACATGCACATATATACATACATGACAACATACATACATACATACATACATACATGACAACATACATGCAAAAATACATACATGCAAACATACATACATGCAAATATATACATGCAAATATACATACAAACATGCACATATATACATACATGCCAACATACATGCAAACATACATGCACAGATATACATACATACATACATACATACATACATGCCAACATACATACATGCCAAAAAATAATAATAATACGTTCATACTTACTTTCCTCCTGTCCGGCCTCCAGCGATGACGTTTCATTCATGTCGCCGCTGCAGCCTGTGATTGGCTGCAGAGGCGGTCACGTGGGATGAAGCGTCATCCTGACGTGCGTGACCGCCACTACAGCCTGTGATTGGCTGCAGCGGCGAAAGGGATGAAACGTCATCGCTGGAGGCCGGACAGGAGGAAAGTAAGTACGAACGTATAATTTTTATTTTTTTATTACATTTAAATGGTATTTTCCGCGCGCCGAGCATGTACTGTGAAGGTTGCTGAAAGAGTTAGTGCAGCCCATTAACTCTATCAGCACCCTGGACAGTAGCATGCTCGGCGCACGTAAGTGACAGGTTCGGTCAGAACTAGTTCGGTCCGAACCGAACTTTTTTGTGAAATTCGGCGAACTAGCTGAACCGAACTTTTGATAAGTTCGCTCATCTCTAGTCCTCAATCACAATGCTGAACTTTGGGTCTCGTCAAGCTCTGGCTGACCTTCATCTTTTCTGTCATCTCTACTTTACCTATTGTCTAAATGATGAGCTAGAAGAAGAGTTTAATGACAAGTTTATCAAACATCAAGTGATATCTGTATTGACTAAATTGCTGGACTGTTGTATATGTATCCATTCAAAAACTATGCCAGATCTAGCAATACCCCTGAAGATAGAGGAAGTTATTGCCTTGGCCTTGCTGTCCCATCTCTTTTCCCTAGCGCATAACCCTAACTCTCCTGAGTTTTTTACCCTTATAATAGCCAGGTTGCATTGGTTCCCTGGCTGTTTTACCGTGTATGACATTTAAAAAGTGAAGTGCTGTGGAAAATAGATCTCAGGCCAGGAATACTGCTGTCCATGATTAGATGTTACCCCAATGACATTGTGTGATGTGTAAACAGAGGTCAGGTTAATAAAAATGACATGTTGTTTGATGCTTTAAAGAGGCTCTGTCACCAGATTTTGCAACCCCTATCTGCTATTGCAGCAGATAGGCGCTGCAATGTAGATTACAGTAACGTTTTTATTTTTAAAAAAACGAGCATTTTTGGCCAAGTTATGACCATTTTTGTATTTATGCAAATGAGGCTTGCAAAAGTCCAAGTGGGCGTGTTTAAAGTAAAAGTCCAACTGGGCGTGTATTATGTGCGTACATCGGGGCATTTTTACTACTTTTACTAGCTGGGCGTTCTGACGAGAAGTATCATCCACTTCTCTTCAGAACGCCCAGCTTCTGGCAGTGCAGACACACAGCGTGTTCTCGAGAGATTACGCTGTGACGTCACTCACTTCCTGCCCCAGGTCCTGCATCGTGTCGGACGAGCGAGGACACATCGGCACCAGAGGCTACAGTTGATTCTGCAGCAGCATCGGCGTTTGCAGGTAAGTCGATGTAGCTACTTACCTGCAAACGCTGATGCTGCTGCAGAATCAACTGTAGCCTCTGGTGCCGATGTGGCCGACACGATGCAGGACCTGGGGCAGGAAGTGAGTGCCGTCACAGCGTGATCTCTCGAGAACACGCTGTGTGTCTGCACTGCCAGAAGCTGGGCGTTCTGAAGAGAAGTGGATGATACTTCTCGTCAGAATGCCCAGCTAGTAAAAGTAGTAAAAACGCCCCGATGTACGCACATAATACACGCCCAGTTGGACTTTTACTTTTAAACACACCCACTTGGACTTTTGCAAGCCTCATTTGCATAAATAAAAAAATGGTCATAACTTGGCCAAAAATACTCGTTTTTTAAAAATAAAAACCTTACTGTAATCTACATTGCAGTGCCTATCTGCTGCAATAGCAGATAGGGGTTGCAAAATCTGGTGACAGAGCCTCTTTAAAACTCACCGACTGTGAGGGAAAGAAAACACGGAATATGTATATTGTGTGGGGGTAAAAGCAACTGGCAGCTCCCAGTGCTCTGAGACAGCAAGAAAATGGATGACGCAGGGCCAAGAAAGTGCAATACGAGGTAATCTAACTAATAAAGAGGTGGCATCGATAAATGCCACCGGACGGGACATGATCTTGTTTTACTGGATTGCCGGAGGGTTTAATCACTCCAGGTGACGTGCTTCCACCCAACATATATTTCATATATGTGGGTTTGAAGCATATAAGTGGTTGCCACTCAGGAGACCAGGAGTATGTACCTTAGCCAGACTACAATCAGCTACTTAGATAGAGATATATTATGTTTAAACTTGTAATATGTTTGATTGCAAAAGTATCAGCAGTTAAAAAAACAGCACAGGATATTAAAGTGCATGTGGTTCCATCCACCACCCAAGGAACCGAGAAAGGAGGAGACATTCGGGGCCACCTGTTTACGTGACACTGAATGCTTCCACACCTGATAAAGTTATTTGTCAAACCGTAGCACGACACCAAAATAGATGGTATTGCCCGAATTGTAAAACCTGGAATTCCCTAAATCTTCAGGTGTGTACAGTATGTAACGCTATTGCTAGACACGTATACTGAGTACCCATCCAAAGGTGAATGGCACAACAGGATCCCCTTTATTCAGGGGATCTGATCAGAACGTAGTCTCGGATGAGTATTCTAATAAATGGCTAAGCAAATTTATGTTCAAAAGAAGGGAATTGTCAAAGATATTTTAATATCTTTATATGTGTGAACATGAAAGTGCTTAGTACTATCTACTGCTATGGACAGGTGTAACTGAAGCTCACAGAACTGCCGACACAACAGCCTACAGAGGGGGGGGGGGGGGTGGCTATTCTATTCTAAGTCTCCTGGTTTATGACTTTGCATTCAGCTGTTACAAAGGTGGACGTGACAAGACCTGTTGACATTGTATTTCTTTTGGCTAAAGATAATAAGATGAGCTTGGGATTCTGTATGTTACCATATGTACAATGTATAAGTGCAGTTATGAGGGGAACGCCTACACTCATTTCCTTATAAATAAAGATGCATTTGCCCCTCCCAGGGGCAGAGACTGTTTTGAACACCGACGCTGCGTGTCATGGTCTCTCTCCGGCCAGCCTCTCTCAGATCCACCAGTGTGGGAGCATTCATTAATTTGGAACTCATAGACAAATGCAGATAATGTCCAAAGTTAAGGGACAAAGTAAATTCTGCAGCGACATATGCTATTGGCTGAATTCAAAATATTCTCATTGTTTGCTATTGGCTGAATCAGAGTTGTTGTCACATTGGGAAAGAATGGGAGGGAATCCTCCAGCTCACCTTAGTGCAGATTTACACTGCTTGTAGCGCTCGGTTCCTCGTGTCGGCAAACGGCATGGATAAGGTGGAGAAGGCAAAAATTGGATCCAGCGCTGAGACAAATATAAAAAGGAAACTTCTTCCAAGTTTTATTTGGTAGTTAAAAATTAATTCGGCAGGATATTTTCCTTGGTACACAGGGTGATTCAGGATATATGCGATGCCTACGCGTTTCAGACGCTGGCTGCGTCCTTACTCATGGCTTGTGTTAAAGTTCTGACGTATGCGGCTGGGTTTTATATCCGGTCAATCATGTGTGTTTAATTACGTTCCAGGGGAGAAACCTTTTGGAACGAAACAGGAGATCGTGCAATAAACAGTTGCATTTCGTCGTGGAACAACAAAGTTTGCAGAATGTAAAAAGGTGAGTGTCATATAATACTGGAAATGTTCCCTTTGAAATGTAATGTTGGAATGACTTTTAGTCGTATTCGGATAATATTGCGATTACAAAAATGACTCTTTATCGTATCCGGTCAATCTTGTGTGTTTAATTGCGTTCCAGGGGAATGACCTTTTGGAACGCAGCAGGAGATCGTGCATTAAACAGATACGTCTCATCGTGAAACAACGAAATTCACGGGATATAGAAAGGTAAGTGTTATATAATACTAGAGATATACCCTTTGAGATGTGATGTTAAAATGACTTTTTGCCATAATTGCCTAATATTGCAATTATATTAGAATAACTCTACCATATTTGGATCGTGTTGCAGTAATATTCCCATGATTTGACAGTATATTAACCCAGTTAGCCGATGGAACTTGTATGACAAAGTATATGTAAGATGACTAAAAACAGACATAGCAGACTATATACATATGTTAGTGGTTAAAAATCCCTTGTGGAGAAAAAACTTCTAGTGCTTAAAGGGAACCTGTCACCAGCATTTCACCTACTGAGCTTTACTTATGCCTCACTGGCCGCTGCTATAAAAAGTTCATTGCCGTTCTCCCCTCTCCTAAACTCCTCCTCCGACTGTAAATAACGGTCTGCAAACATTTTGCTCCTTTTATCGTAATAATCCGGTGTCCCTTTGTGCGCACTTACCAGAAGAAGACATTAATGTACAAGCGCAGGATTTTGTGTGCTGGGGAAGGCGAGCAGCTGTCAATCAAAAGTAAGGAGCCGTGGTTAACTCGGAAAGACTTGAAGAATGAAGATATGACTCTTTTCAAACAAAGATTTGACTCTTTTCAAACGAAGATATGACTCTTTTCTGCTCATTAGCATACGATGTGGGAACACTAAAAAACTGAATACTAAAGCTACAGAGCCGACTAAGAAGACAATTATAGGTTGTATAGAAATGACTTTTCACCCACTACCACCAGGTATTGCTGGTTTAATAGGTGAAATGCTGGTGACAGGTTCCCTTTAAAGTTAGATACGTACTATTTCACCTGACCGTAGCTGAATGTGCCATGGGGATAACTAACACGATATAATATTTAATGTATGGACTTCTGTTATGTTACATTAGAATGCAGAGAGAAAAGAGAATAGAACATGACTTGTATTGTATAAATGGAAGGCTTTGCTTTCGTTTCAAATCATTTGTTTGCCCGTCAAAGAGTTTATTTTGATGGCCGCTACAACAGTTTCGTATACGTTTTTACTAGATAAGATTTTGAACTATGGCATACTTAATAATGGAACATTGCCTCTGATTGGTTAACCTCACGCCTACACCCCTTTTGAATGATATTATTGTAATTGATTTTGGCAATAATTTTAGTGATTGTAAATGATTTTAGCATCTGGATAACATTCTTGGAGTGAGTGTCTGTTGGAACACTCGTCTGAATTTCAGTCTCCTATATTTTAAACTAAGACTTCCGGAACACTATTATTATGTAATATCAGAGGACATTACAGAAAGGATATATATTTGAGGAGAGGACTACAACTCCCAGCATGTCCAGACTGTTATTATGTAATATTAGAGGACACTACAAGGAGGAGTATAAGAGGAGAGGCTAGAACTACAACTCCCAGCATGTCCAGGGTGTTATTATGGGATATCAGAGGACATTACAGCAGGAGGTATAAGAGGAGAGTACTACAACTCCCAGCATGTCCAGACTGTTATTATGTAATATCTGAGGACATTACAGGAGGAGATATGAGGAGAGAACTACAACTCCCAGCATGTCCAGGCTGTTATTATGTGATATCAGAGGACATTACAGGAGGAGTTATAAGATGAGAGAACTACAACTCCCAGCATGTCCAGACTGTTATTACGTGATATCAGGGGACATTACAGGGAGGGGTAGAAGAGGAGAGAACTACAACTCCCAGAATGTCTAGACTGTTATTATGTGATATCAGAGGACATTACAAGGAGGAGGTATAAGAGAGAACTACAACTCCCAGCATGTCCAGACTGTTATTATGGGATATCTGAGGACATTACAGGGAGGAGTATAATAGGAGATAACTAATACTCCCAGCATGTCCAGGCTGTTATTATGAGATATCAGAGAACATTACGGGAGGAGATATAAGAGGAGAGAACTACAACTCTCAGCATGTGCAGACTGTTATTATGTGATACCAGAGGACATTACAGGAGGAGATATAAGAGGAGAGAACTACAACTCCCAGCATGTCCAGACTGTTATTATGCAATATCAGAGGAGATTACAGGGAGGGGTAGAAGATTAAAGGACTACAAATCCTAGCATGTCCAGGCTGTTATTATGGGATATCAGAGGACATTACAGGAGGAGATATAAGAGGAGAGAACTACAGCTCCCAGCATGTCCAGGCTCTTATTATGTAATATCAGAGGACACTAAAAGGAGGAGGTATAAGAGGAGAGTACTACAACTCCCAGCATGACCAGGCTGTTATTATGTGATATCGGAGGACATTACAGGAGGAGGTATAAGAGCATAGAACTACAACTCCCAGCATGTCCAGACTGTTATTATGTGATATCAGAGGACATTACAGGAGGAGATGACTACAACTCCCAACTTGTCCAGGCTGTTATTATGTGATATCAGAGGACATTACAGGAGGAGATATAAGAGGAGAGGACTACAACTCCCAACATGTCCAGGCTGTTATTATGTGATATCAGAGGACATTACAGGAGGAGATTTTAGAGCAGCGGACTACAACTTCTAGCATGTCCAGGCTGTTATTATGTGATATTAGAAGAGGACATTACAGGAGGAGGTATAAGAGGAGAGGACTACAACTCTCAGCATGTCCAGGCTGTTATGTGATATCAGAGGACATTACAGGAGGAAGTATTAGAGCAGAGGACTACAACTCCCAGCATATTCGGGCTGTTATTATGTGATATCAGAGGACATTACAGGGAGAAGTATAAGAGGGGAGAACTACAACTCCCAGCATGTCCAGACTGTTATTATGTAATATCAGAGAACATTACAGGAGGAGGTATAAGAGGAGAGAACTACAACTCCCATTATGTCCAGGCTGTTATTATGGGATATCAGAGAACATTACAGAAGGAGGTATAAGAGGAGAGGACTACAACTCCCAGCATGTCCAGGCTGTTATTATGTGATATCAGAGGACATTACAGGAGGAGATTTAAGAAAGTACTACAACTCCCAGCATGTCCAGGCTGTTATTATGTGATATCAGAGGACATTACAGGAGTTGAGGTCTACAACTCCCAGAATGTCCAGGCTGTTATTATGGGATATCAGAGGACATTACAGGGAGGAGGTATAAGAGGAGAGAACTACAACTCCCAGCATGTCCAGGCTGTTATTATGGGATATCAGAGAATATTACAGGAGGAGGTATAAGAGGAGAGGACTACAACTCCCACCATGTCCAGGCTGTTATTATGTGATATCAGAGGACATTACAGGAGGATATATAAGAGGAGAGAACTACAACTCCCAGCATCTCTAGACTGTTATTATGTGATATCAGAGGACATTACAGGGGGAGAAATGAGGAGAGAACTACAACTCCCAGCATATCCAGGCTGTTATTATGTGATATTAGAGGACATTACAGGAGGAGATATAAGAGGAGAGGACTACTACTCCCAGCACGTCCACACAGTTATTATGTGATATCAGAGGACATTACAGGAGGATATATAAGAGGAGAGAACTACAACTCCCAGCATGTTCAGGCTGGTTTTATGGGATATCAGAGGACATTACAGGGAAGAGGTATAAGTGGAGAGAACTACAACTCCCAGCATGTCCAGGCTGTTATTATGTGATATCAGAGAACATTACAGGAGGAGGTATAGGAGGAGAGGACTACAACACCCAGCATGTCCAGACTGTTATGTGATATCAGAGGACATTACAGGAGGAGGTATAAGAGGAGAGGACTACAACTCCCAGCATGTCCAGGAAGTTATTATGGGATATCAGAGAACATTACAGGAGGAGGTATGAGGAGAGGACTACAACTCCCAGCATGTCCAGGAAGTTATTATGTGATATCAGAGGAAATTACAGGGAGGAGGTATCAGAGGCGAGAACTACAACTCCTAGCATGTCCAGACTGTTATTATGTGATATCAGAGGACATTACAGGAGGAGATATAAGAGGAGAGAACTTCAACTCCCAGCATGTCCAGGGTGTTATTATGGAATATATGAGAATATTACAGGAGGAGGTATAAGAGGAGAGAACTACAACTCCCAGCATATCCAGACTGTTATTATGTGATATCAGAGGACATTACAGGGAGGAGGTATCAGAGGCGAGAACTACAACTCCCAGCATGTCCAGACTGTTATTATTTGATATCAGAGAATATTACAGGGAAGAGGTAGAAGAGGAGAGGACTACAACTCCCAGCATGTCCAGGCTGTTATTATGTGATATTAGAGGACATTACAGGAGGAGATATTAGAGGAGAGAACTACAACTCCCAGCATGTCCACACAGTTATTATGTGATATCAGAGGACATTACAGGGAAGAGATATAAGAAGAGAGGACTACAACTCCCAGCATGTCCAGACTGTTATTATGTGATATCAGAGGACATTACAGGGAGGAGGTATCAGAGGCGAGAACTACAACTCCCAGCATGTCCAGACTGTTATTATTTGATATCAGAGAATATTATAGGGAAGAGGTAGAAGAGGAGAGGACTACAACTCCCAGCATGTCCAGGCTGTTATTATGTGATATTAGAGGACATTACAGGAGGAGACATAAGAGAACTACAACTCCTAGCATGTCCAGACTGTTATTCTGGGATATCAGAGGATATTACAGGGAAGAGGTATAAGTGGAGAGAACTACAACTCCCAGCATGCCCATACTGTTATTATGGGATATCAGAGGACATTACAGGAGGAGATATAAGAGGAGAGAACTACAACTCCCAGCATGTCCAGGCTGTTATTATGTGATATCTGAGGACATCACAGGGAGGAGATATAAGAGGAGAGAACTACAACTCCCAGCATGTCCAGGCTGTTATTATGGGATATCAGAGAATATTACAGGAGGAGGTATAAGAGGAGAGGACTACAACTCCCAGCATGTCCAGGCTGTTATTATGGGATATCAGAGGACATTACAGGAGGAGGTATAAGAGGAGAGAACTACAACTCCCAGCATGTCCAGGCTGTTATTATGTGATATCAGAGAACATTACAGGAGGAGATATAAGAGGAGATAACTACAACTCCCAGCATGTCCAGGCTGTTATTATGTGATATCAGAGGACATTACAGGGAAGAGGTATAAGAGAGAACTACAACTCCCAGCATGTCCAGACTGTTATTATGGGATATCAGAGGAAAATACAGGAGGAGATGTAATGGGAGAGAACTACAACTCCCAGCATGTCCAGGCTGTTATTATGGGATATCAGGGGACATTACAGGGAGGGGGTGTAAGGGGAGAGGACTACAACTCCCAGCATGTCCAGGCTGTTTCTATGGGATATCAGAGGACATTACAG
Organism: Rhinoderma darwinii; assembly: GCF_050947455.1. Classification (NCBI taxonomy): domain Eukaryota; kingdom Metazoa; phylum Chordata; class Amphibia; order Anura; family Rhinodermatidae; genus Rhinoderma; species Rhinoderma darwinii. The sequence goes on from NC_134687.1 coordinate 666,275,780, forward strand.
GAGGAGGTATAAGAGGAGAGGACTACAACTCCCAGCATGTCCAGGCTGTTATGTGATATCAGAGGACATTACAGGGAGGAGGTATAAGAGGCGAGAACTACAACTCCCAGCATGTAAAGGCTGTTATTATGTGATATCAGAGGACATTACAGGAGGAGATATATATGAGGAGAGAACTACAACTCCCAGCATGTCCAGACGGTTATTATGTGATATCAGAGGACATTACAGGAGGAGATATAAGAGGAGAGGACTACAACTCCCAGCATGTCCACACTGTTATTATGTGATATCAGAGAACATTACAGGAGGAGGTATGAGGTGAGGACTACAACTCCCAGCATGTCCAGGCTGTTATGTGATATCAGAGGACATTACAGGGAGGAGGTATAAGAGGAGAGAACTATAACTCCCAGCATGTCCACGCTGTTATTATGTGATATCAGAGGATATTACAGGAGGAGATATAAGAGGAGAGGACTACAACTCCCAGCATGTCCACACTGTTATGATGTGATATCAGAGAACATTACAGGAGGAGGTATGAGGAGAGGACTACAACTCCCAGCATGTCCAGGCTGTTATTATGGGATATCAGAGGACATTACAGGAGGAGATATAAGAGGAGAGAACTACAACTCCCAGCATGTCCAGGCTGTTATTATGTGATATCAGATGACATTGCAGTAGGAGGTATAAGAGGAGAGAACTACAACTCCTAGCACGTTCAGGCTGGTTTTATGGGATATCAGAGGACATTACAGGGAAGAGGTATAAGTGGAGAGGACTACAACTCCCAGCATGTCCACACAGTTATTATGTGATATCAGAGGACATTACAGGGAAGAGATATAAGAGAGGACTACAACTCCCAGCATTTCCAGACTGTTATTATGGGATATCAGAGGCCATTACAGGAGTTATAAGAGGAGAGAACTACAACTCCTAGCATGTCCAGACTGTTATTATGGGATATCAGAGGACATTACAGGAGGAGGTATAAGAGGAGAGAACTACAACTCATAGCATGTCCAGACTGTTATTATGGGATATCAGAGGACATTACAGGAGATATAAGAGTAGAAAACTACAACTCCCAGCATGTCCAGACTGTTATTATGTTATATCAGAGGACATTACAGGGGGAGATATAAGAGGAGAGAACTACAACTCCCAGCATGTCCACACTGTTATTATGGGATATAAGAGGACATTACAGGAGGAGATATAAGAGGAGAGGACTACAACTCCCAACATCTCCAGACTGTTATTATAGGATATCAGAGGACATTACAGGAGGAGATATGAGGAGAGAACTACAACTCCCAGCATGTCCACACTGTTATTATGTGATATCAGAGGACATTACAGGGAAGAGATATAAGAGGAGAGGACTACAACTCCCAGCATGTCCAGACTGTTATTATGGGATAACAGAGGACATTACAGGGAGGCGGTATAAGAAGAGAGAACTACAACTCCCAGCATGTCCAGGCTGTTATTATGTGATATCAGAGGACATAACAGGAGTTATAAGAGGAGAGAACTACAACTCCCAGCATGTCCAGACTGTTATTATGGGATATCAGAGGACATTACAGGAGGAGATATGAGGAAAGAACTACAACTCCCAGCATGTCCAGACTGTTATTATGGGATATCAGAGGACATTACAGGAGTTATAAGAGGAGAGAACTACAACTCCTAGCATGTCCAGACTGTTATTCTGGGATATCAGAGGACATTACAGGGAAGAGGTATAAGTGGAGAGAACTACAACTCCCAGCATGCCCAGACTGTTATTATGGGATATCAGAGGACATTACAGGAGGAGGTATAAGAGGAGAGGACTACAACTCCCAGCATGTCCAGGCTGTTATTATGTGATATCTGAGGACATCACAGGGAGGAGATATAAGAGGAGAGAACTACAACTATCAGCATGTCCAGGGTGTTATTATGGGATATCAGAGAATATTACAGGAGGAGGTATAAGAGGAGAGGACTACAACTCCCAGCATGTCCAGGCTGTTATTATGTGATATCAGAGGACATTACAGAAGGGGGTATAAGAGGAGAGAACTACAACTTCTAGCATGTCCAGACTGTTATTATGTGATATCAGAGGACATTACAGGAGGAGGTATAAGAGGAAAGAACTACAACTCCCAGCATGTCCAGACTGTTATTATGGGATATCAGAGGAAAATACAGGAGGAGATGTAATGGGAGAGAACTACAACTCCCAGCATGTCCAGACTGTTATTATGGGATATCAGGGGACATTACAGGGAGGGGGTGTAAGGGGAGAGGACTACAACTCCCAGCATGTCCAGGCTGTTTCTATGGGATATCAGAGGACATTACAGGAGGAGGTATAAGAGGAGAGGACTACAACTCCCAGCATGTCCAGGCTGTTATGTGATATCAGAGGACATTACAGGGAGGAGGTATAAGAGGCGAGAACTACAACTCCCAGCATGTAAAGGCTGTTATTATGTGATATCAGAGGACATTACAGGAGGAGATATATATGAGGAGAGAACTACAACTCCCAGCATGTCCAGACGGTTATTATGTGATATCAGAGGACATTACAGGGGGAGATATAAGAGGAGAGAACTACAACTCCCAGCATGTCCAGACTGTTATTATGGGATATCAGAGGACATTACAGGGAGGAGGTATAAGAGGCGAGAACTACAACTCCCAGCATGTAAAGGCTGTTATTATGTGATATCAGAGGACATTACAGGAGGAGATATATATGAGGAGAGAACTACAACTCCCAGCATGTCCAGACGGTTATTATGTGATATCAGAGGACATTACAGGAGGAGATATAAGAGGAGAGGACTACAACTCCCAGCATGTCCACACTGTTATTATGTGATATCAGAGAACATTACAGGAGGAGGTATGAGGTGAGGACTACAACTCCCAGCATGTTCAGGCTGTTATTATGTGATATCAGAGGACATAACAGGAGTTATAAAAGGAGAGAACTACAACTCCCAGCATGTCCAGACTGTTATTATGTGATATCAGAGGACATTACAGGAGGAGATATAAGAGGTGAGGACTACAACTCCCAGCATGTCCACACTGTTATTATGGGATATCAGAGGACATTACAGGGAGGAGGTATAATAAGAGAGAGCTACAACTCCCAGCATGTCCAGACTGTTATTATGGAATATCAGAGGACATCACAGGGAGGAGATATAAGAGGAGAAAACTACAACTCCCAGCATGTCCAGGCTGTTATTATAGGATATCAGACAACATTGCAGGAGGAGGTATAAGAGGAGAGGACCACAACTCCCAGCATGTCCAGGCTGTTATGTGATATCAGAGGACATTACAGGGAGGAGGTATAAGAGGCGAGAACTACAACTCCCAGCATGTCCAGGCTGTTATTATGTGATATTAGAGGACATTACAGGAGAAGATATAAGAGGAGAGTACTACAACTCCCAGCATGTCCAGACTGTTATTATGTGATATCAGAGGACATTACAGGGGGAGATATAAGAGGAGAGAACTATAACTCCCAGCATGTCCACGCTGTTATTATGTGATATCAGAGGATATTACAGGAGGAGATATAAGAGGAGAGGACTACAACTCCCAGCATGTCCACACTGTTATTATGTGATATCAGAGAACATTACAGGAGGAGGTATGAGGAGAGGACTACAACTCCCAGCATGTCCAGGCTGTTATTATGGGATATCAGAGGACATTACAGGAGGAGATATAAGAGGAGAGAACTACAACTCCCAGCATGTCCAGGCTGTTATTATGTGATATCAGACGACATCGCAGTAGGAGGTATAAGAGGAGAGAACTACAACTCCTAGCACGTTCAGGCTGGTTTTATGGGATATCAGAGGACATTACAGGGAAGAGGTATAAGTGGAGAGGACTACAACTCCCAGCATGTCCACACAGTTATTATGTGATATCAGAGGACATTACAGGGAAGAGATATAAGAGAGGACTACAACTCCCAGCATTTCCAGACTGTTATTATGGGATATCAGAGGCCATTACAGGAGTTATAAGAGGAGAGAACTACAACTCCTAGCATGTCCAGACTGTTATTATGGGATATCAGAGGACATTACAGGAGGAGGTATAAGAGGAGAGAACTACAACTCCTAGCATGTCCAGACTGTTATTATGGGATATCAGAGGACATTACAGGAGATATAAGAGTAGAAAACTACAACTCCCAGCATGTCCAGACTGTTATTATGTTATATCAGAGGACATTACAGGGGGAGATATAAGAGGAGAGAACTACAACTCCCAGCATGTCCACACTGTTATTATGGGATATAAGAGGACATTACAGGAGGAGATATAAGAGGAGAGGACTACAACTCCCAACATCTCCAGACTGTTATTATAGGATATCAGAGGACATTACAGGAGGAGATATGAGGAGAGAACTACAACTCCCAGCATGTCCACACTGTTATTATGTGATATCAGAGGACATTACAGGGAAGAGATATAAGAGGAGAGGACTACAACTCCCAGCATGTCCAGACTGTTATTATGGGATAACAGAGGACATTACAGGGAGGCGGTATAAGAAGAGAGAACTACAACTCCCAGCATGTCCAGGCTGTTATTATGTGATATCAGAGGACATAACAGGAGTTATAAGAGGAGAGAACTACAACTCCCAGCATGTCCAGACTGTTATTATGGGATATCAGAGGACATTACAGGAGGAGATATGAGGAAAGAACTACAACTCCCAGCATGTCCAGACTGTTATTATGGGATATCAGAGGACATTACAGGAGTTATAAGAGGAGAGAACTACAACTCCTAGCATGTCCAGACTGTTATTATGGGATATCAGAGGACATTACAGGAGGAGGTATAAGAGGAGAGAACTACAACTCATAGCATGTCCAGACTGTTATTATGGGATATCAGAGGACATTACAGGAGATTTAAGAGTAGAAAACTACAACTCCCAGCATGTCCAGACTGTTATTATGTTATATCAGAGGACATTACAGGGAGGAGATATAAGAGGAGAGAACTACAACTATCAGCATGTCCAGGGTGTTATTATGGGATATCAGAGAATATTACAGGAGGAGGTATAAGAGGAGAGGACTACAACTCCCAGCATGTCCAGGCTGTTATTATGTGATATCAGAGGACATTACAGAAGGGGGTATAAGAGGAGAGAACTACAACTTCTAGCATGTCCAGGCTGTTATTATGGGATATCAGAGGACATTACAGGTGGAGGTATAAGAGGAGAGAACTACAACTCCCAGCATGTCCAGGCTGTTATTATGTGATATCAGAGAACATTACAGGAGGAGATATAAGAGGAGAGAACTACAACTCCCAGCATGTCCTGGCTGTTATTATGTGATATCAGAGGACATTACAGGGAAGAGGTATAAGAGAGAACTACAACTCCCAGCATGTCCAGACTGTTATTATGGGATATCAGAGGAAAATACAGGAGGAGATGTAATGGGAGAGAACTACAACTCCCAGCATGTCCAGTCTGTTTCTATGGGATATCAGAGGACATTACAGGAGGAGGTATAAGAGGAGAGGACTACAACTCCCAGCATGTCCAGGCTGTTATGTGATATCAGAGGACATTACAGGGAGGAGGTATAAGAGGCGAGAACTACAACTCCCAGCATGTACAGGCTGTTATTATGTGATATCAGAGGACATTACAGGAGGAGATATATATGAGGAGAGAACTACAACTCCCAGCATGTCCAGACGGTTATTATGTGATATCAGGGGACATTACAGGGGGAGATATAAGAGGAGAGAACTACAACTCCCAGCATGTCCAGACTGTTATTATGGGATATCAGAAGACATCACAGGGAGGAGATATAAGAGGAGAAAACTACAACTCCCAGCATGTCCAGACTGTTATTATGTGATATCAGAGGACATTACAGGAGGAGATATAAGAGGAGAGGACTACAACTCCCAGCATGTCCACACTGTTATTATGTGATATCAGAGAACATTACAGGAGGAGGTATGAGGTGAGGACTACAACTCCCAGCATGTTCAGGCTGTTATTATGTGATATCAGAGGACATAACAGGAGTTATAAAAGGAGAGAACTACAACTCCCAGAATGTCCAGACTGTTATTATGTGATATCAGAGGACATTACAGGAGGAGATATAAGAGGAGAGGACTACAACTCCCAGCATGTCCACACTGTTATTATGGGATATCAGAGGACATTACAGGGAGGAGGTATAATAAGAGAGAGCTACAACTCCCAGCATGTCCAGACTGTTATTATGGGATATCAGAGGACATCACAGGGAGGAGATATAAGAGGAGAAAACTACAACTCCCAGCATGTCCAGGCTGTTATTATGGGATATCAGACAACATTGCAGGAGGAGGTATAAGAGGAGAGGACCACAACTCCCAGCATGTCCAGGCTGTTATGTGATATCAAAGGACATTACAGGGAGGAGGTATAAGAGGCGATAACTACAACTCCCAGCATGTCCAGGCTGTTATTATGTGATATTAGAGGACATTACAGGAGGAGATATAAGAGGAGAGTACTACAACTCCCAGCATGTCCAGACTGTTATTATGTGATATCAGAGGACATTACAGGGGGAGATATAAGAGGAGAGAACTATAACTCCCAGCATGTCCACGCTGTTATTATGTGATATCAGAGGATATTACAGGAGGAGATATAAGAGGAGAGGACTACAACTCCCAACATGTCCACACTGTTATTATGTGATATCAGAGAACATTACAGGAGGAGGTATGAGGAGAGGACTACAACTCCCAGCATGTCCAGGCTGTTATTATGTGATATCAGAGGACATAACAGGAGTTATAAAAGGAGAGAACTACAACTCCCAGCATGTCCAGACTGTTATTATGGGATATCAGAGGACATTACAGGAGGAGATATAAGAGGAGAGAACTACAACTCCCAGCATGTCCAGGCTGTTATTATGTGATATCAGACGACATTGCAGGAGGAGGTATAAGAGGAGAGAACTACAACTCCTAGCACGTTCAGGCTGGTTTTATGGGATATCAGAGGACATTACAGGGAAGAGGTATAAGTGGAGAGGACTACAACTCCCAGCATGTCCACACAGTTATTATGTGATATCAGAGGACATTACAGGGAAGAGATATAAGAGAGGACTACAACTCCCAGCATTTCCAGACTGTTATTATGGGATATCAGAGGACATTACAGGAGATATAAGAGTAGAAAACTACAACTCCCAGCATGTCCAGACTGTTATTATGTTATATCAGAGGACATTACAGGGGGAGATATAAGAGGAGAGAACTACAACTCCCAGCATGTCCACACTGTTATTATGGGATATAAGAGGACATTACAGGAGGAGATATAAGAGGAGAGGACTACAACTCCCAACATCTCCAGACTGTTATTATAGGATATCAGAGGACATTACAGGAGGAGGTATGAGGAGAGAACTACAACTCCCAGCATGTCCACACTGTTATTATGTGATATCAGAGGACATTACAGGGAAGAGATATAAGAAGAGAGGACTACAACTCCCAGCATGTCCAGACTGTTATTATGGGATAACAGAGGACATTACAGGGAGGCGGTATAAGAAGAGAGAACTACAACTCCCAGCATGTCCAGGCTGTTATTATGTGATATCAGAGGACATAACAGGAGTTATAAGAGGAGAGGACTACAACTCCCAGCATGTCCAGGCTGTTATTATGCAATATCAGAGAACATTACAGGGAGGAGATATAAGAAGAGAGAACTACAACTCCCAGCATGTCCAGGCTGTTGTTATGGGATATCAGAGGACATTACAGGAGGAGATATGAGGAGATAACTACAACTCCCAGCATGTCCAAACTGTTATTATGTGATATCAGAGGACATTACAGGAGGAGATATAAGAGGAGAGAACTACAACTCCCAGCATGTCCAGACTGTTATTATGTGATATCAGAGGACGTTACAGAAAGAGGTATTTGAGGAGAGAACTACAACTCCCAGCATGTCCAGACTGTTATTATGGTATATCAGAGGACATTACAGGAGGAGATATAAGAGGAAAGGACTACAACTCCCAGCATGCCCAGACTGTTATTATGTGATATAAGAGGACATTACAGGAGGAGATATGAGAGAACTACAACTCCCAGCATGTCCAGGCTCTTATTATGGGATATCAGAGGACATTACAGGAGGAGATATAAGAGGAAAGGACTACAACTCCCAGCATGCCCAGACTGTTATTATGTGATATAAGAGGACATTACAGGAGGAGATATAAGAGGAGAGGACTACAACTCCCAACATCTCCAGACTGTTATTATAGGATATCAGAGGACATTACAGGAGCAGGTATGAGGAGAGAACTACAACTCCCAGCATGTCCAGGCTGTTATTATGTGATATCAGAGGACATTACAGAGAAGAGATATAAGAGGAGAGGACTACAACTCCAAGCATGTCCAGACTGTTATTATGGGATAACAGAGGACATTACAGGGAGGCGGAATAAGAAGAGAGAACTACAACTCCCAGCATGTCCAGGCTGTTATTATGTGATATCAGAGGACATAACAGGAGTTATAAGAGGAGAGAACTACAACTCCCAGCATGTCCAGACTGTTATTATGGGATATCAGAGGACATTACAGGAGGAGATATGAGGAAAGAACTACAACTCCCAGCATGTCCAGGCTGTTATTATGTGATATCTGAGGACATCACAGGGAGGAGGTATAAGAGGATAGAACTACAACTCCCAGCATGTCCAGGCTGTTATCATGAGATATCAGAGGACATTACAGGAGGAGATAAGAGGAGAGAACTACAACTCCCAGCATGTCCAGGCTGTTATTATGTGATATCAGAGGCCATTACAGGAGTTATAAGAGGAGAGAACTACAACTCCTAGCATGTCCAGACTGTTATTATGGGATATCAGAGGACATTACAGGAGGAGGTATAAGAGGAGAGAACTACAACTCCTAGCATGTCCAGACTGTTATTATGGGATATCAGAGGACATTACAGGAGGAGATATAAGAGTAGAGAACTACAACTCCCAGCATGTCCAGACTGTTATGTTATATCAGAGGACATTACAGGGGGAGATATAAGAGGAGAGAACTACAACTCCCAGCATGTCCACACTGTTATTATGGGATATAAGAGGACATTACAGGAGGAGATATAAGAGGAGAGGACTACAACTCCCAACATCTCCAGACTGTTATTATAGGATATCAGAGGACATTACAGGAGGAGGTATGAGGAGAGAACTACAACTCCCAGCATGTCCAGGCTGTTATTATGTGATATCAGAGGACATTACAGAGAAGAGATATAAGAGGAGAGGACTACAACTCCCAGCATGTCCAGACTGTTATTATGGGATAACAGAGGACATTGCAGGGAGGAGGTATAAGAAGAGAGAACTACAACTCCCAGCATGTCCAGGCTGTTATTATGTGATATCAGAGGACATAACAGGAGTTATAAGAGGAGAGAACTACAACTCCCAGCATGTCCAGACTGTTATTATGGGATATCAGAGGACATTACAGGAGGAGATATGAGGAAAGAACTACAACTCCCAGCATGTCCAGGCTGTTATTATGTGATATCTGAGGACATCAGAGGGAGGAGGCATAAGAGGATAGAACTACAACTCCCAGCATGTCCAGGCTGTTATTATGTGATATCAGAGGACATTATAGGAGGAGATATAAGAGGAGAGGACTACAACTCCCAGCATGCCCAGACTGTTATTATGTGATATCAGAGGACATTACAGGAGGAGATATAAGAGGAGAGGACTACAACTCCCAGCATGTCCAGACTGTTATTATGTGATATCAGAGGACATTACAGGGGGGAGGTATAAGAGGAGAGAACTACAACTCCCAGCATGTCCAGACTGTTATTATGGGATATCAGAGGACATTATAGGGGGGAGGTATAAGAGGAGAGAACTACAACTCCCAGAATGTCCAGACTGTTATTATGGGATATCAGAGGACATTATAGGAGGAGATATAAGAGGAGAGGACTACAACTCCCAGCATGCCCAGACTGTTATTATGTGATATCAGAGGACATTACAGGAGGAGATATGAGGAAAGAACTACAACTCCCAGCATGTCCAGGCTGTTATTATGTGATATCTGAGGACATTACAGGAGGAGATATAAGAGGAGAGAACTACAACTCCCAGCATGTCCAGGCTGTTATTATGTGATATCAGAGGACATTACAGGAGGAGGTATAAGAGGAGAGAACTACAACTCCTAGCACGTTCAGGCTGGTTTTATGGGATATCAGAGGACATTACAGGGAAGAGGTATAAGTGGAGAGGACTAAAACTCCCAGCATGTCCACACAGTTATTATGTGATATCAGAGGACATTACAGGGAAGAGATATAAGAGAGGACTACAACTCCCAGCATTTCCAGACTGTTATTATGGGATATCAGAGGCCATTACAGGAGTTATAAGAGGAGAGAACTACAACTCCTAGCATGTCCACACTGTTATTATGGGATATAAGAGGACATTACAGGAGGAGATATAAGAGGAGAGAACTACAACTCCCAGCATGTCCACACTGTTATTATGGGATATAAGAGGACATTACAGAGGAGAGGACTACAACTCCCAACATCTCCAGACTGTTATTATAGGATATCAGAGGACATTACAGGAGGAGGTATGAGGAGAGAACTACAACTCCCAGCATGTCCAGACTGTTATTATGGGATATCAGAGGACATTACAGGAGGAGCTATGAGGAAAGAACTACAACTCCCAGCATGTCCAGGCTGTTATTATGTGATATCTGAGGACATCACAGGGAGGAGGTATAAGAGGATAGAACTACAACTCCCAGCATGTCCAGGCTGTTATTATGTGATATCTGAGGACATCACAGGGAGGAGAGAACTACAACTCCCAGCATGTCCACACTGTTATTATGGGATATAAGAGGACATTACAGAGGAGAGGACTACAACTCCCAACATCTCCAGACTGTTATTATAGGATATCAGAGGACATTACAGGAGGAGGTATGAGGAGAGAACTACAACTCCCAGCATGTCCAGACTGTTATTATGGGATATCAGAGGACATTACAGGAGGAGCTATGAGGAAAGAACTACAACTCCCAGCATGTCCAGGCTGTTATTATGTGATATCTGAGGACATCACAGGGAGGAGGTATAAGAGGATAGAACTACAACTCCCAGCATGTCCAGGCTGTTATTATGTGATATCTGAGGACATCACAGGGAGGAGGTATAAGAGGATAGAACTACAACTCCCAGCATGTCCAGGCTGTTATCATGAGATATCAGAGGACATTACAGGAGGAGATAAGAGGAGAGAACTACAACTCCCAGCATGTCCAGGCTGTTATTATGTGATATCAGAGGACATTATAGGAGGAGATATAAGAGGAGAGGACTACAACTCCCAGCATGTCCAGGCTGTTATTATGTGATATCTGAGGACATCACAGGGAGGAGATATAAGAGGAGAGAACTACAACTATCAGCATGTCCAGGGTGTTATTATGGGATATCAGAGAATATTACAGGAGGAGGTATAAGAGGAGAGGACTACAACTCCCAGCATGTCCAGGCTGTTATTATGTGATATCAGAGGACATTACAGAAGGGGGTATAAGAGGAGAGAACTACAACTTCTAGCATGTCCAGACTGTTATTATGTGATATCAGAAGACATTACAGGAGGAGATATAAGAGGAGAAAACTACAACTCCCAGCATGTCCAGGCTGTTATTATGGGATATCAGAGGACATTACAGGTGGAGGTATAAGAGGAGAGAACTACAACTCCCAGCATGTCCAGGCTGTTATTATGTGATATCAGAGAACATTACAGGAGGAGATATAAGAGGAGAGAACTACAACTCCCAGCATGCCCAGACTGTTATTATGTGATATCAGAGGACATCACAGGGAGGAGGTATAAGAGGATAGAACTACAACTCCCAGCATGTCCAGGCTGTTATTATGTGATATCTGAGGACATCACAGGGAGGAGGTATAAGAGGACTACAACTCCCAGCATGTCCAGGCTGTTATTATGTGATATCAGAGGACATTACAGGGAGGAGGTATAAGAGGACTACAACTCCCAGCATGTCCAGACTGTTATTATGTGATATCAGAGGACATTACAGGAGGAGATATAAGAGGAGAGGACTACAACTCCCAGCATGTCCAGGCTGTTATTATGCAATATCAGAGAACATTACAGGGAGGAGATATAAGAAGAGAGAACTACAACTCCCAGCATGTCCAGGCTGCTGTTATGGGATATCAGAGGACATTACAGGAGGAGATATGAGGAGATAACTACAACTCCCAGCATGTACAAACTGTTATTATGTGATATCAGAGGACATTACAGGAGGAGATATAAGAGGAGAGAACTACAACTCCCAGCATGTCCAGACTGTTATTATGTGATATCAGAGGACGTTACAGAAAGAGGTATTTGAGGAGAGAACTACAACTCCCAGCATGTCCAGACTGTTATTATGGTATATCAGAGGACATTACAGGAGGAGATATGAGAGAACTACAACTCCCAGCATGTCCAGGCTTTTATTATGGGATATCAGAGGACATTACAGGAGGAGATATAAGAGGAAAGGACTACAACTCCCAGCATGCCCAGACTGTTATTATGTGATATCAGAGGACATTACAGGAGGAGATATAAGAGGAGAGGACTACAACTCCCAGCATGTCCAGACGGTTATTATGTGATATCAGAGGACATTACAGGGGGGAGGTATAAGAGGAGAGAACTACAACTCCCACAATGTCCAGACTGTTATTATGGGATATCAGAGGACATTATAGGAGGAGATATAAGAGGAGAGGACTACAACTCCCAGCATGCCCAGACTGTTATTATGTGATATCAGAGGACATTATAGGAGGAGATATAAGAGGAGAGGACTACAACTCCCAGCATGTCCAGACTGTTATTATGTGATAGCAGAGGAAATTACAGGAGGAGGTATAAGAAGAGAGGACTACAACTCCTAGCATGTCCAGACTGTTATTATGTGATATAAGAGGACATTACAGGAGGAGATATGAGGAGAGAGGACTACAACTCCCAGCATGTCCAGACTGTTATTATGTGATATCAAAGGACATTACAGGAGGAGGTATAAGAGGAGAGGACTACAACTCCCAGCATGTCCAGGCTGTTATTATGTGATATCAGAGGACATCACAGGGAGGAGGTATAAGAGGATAGAACTACAACTCCCAGCATGTCCAGGCTGTTATTATGTGATATCTGAGGACATCACAGGGAGGAGGTATAAGAGGACTACAACTCCCAGCATGTCCAGGCTGTTATTATGTGATATCAGAGGACATTACAGGGAGGAGGTATAAGAGGACTACAACTCCCAGCATGTCCAGACTGTTATTATGTGATATCAGAGGACATTACAGGAGGAGATATAAGAGGAGAGGACTACAACTCCCAGCATGTCCAGGCTGTTATTATGCAATATCAGAGAACATTACAGGGAGGAGATATAAGAAGAGAGAACTACAACTCCCAGCATGTCCAGGCTGTTGTTATGGGATATCAGAGGACATTACAGGAGGAGATATGAGGAGATAACTACAACTCCCAGCATGTCCAAACTGTTATTATGTGATATCAGAGGACATTACAGGAGGAGATATAAGAGGAGAGAACTACAACTCCCAGCATGTCCAGACTGTTATTATGTGATATCAGAGGACGTTACAGAAAGAGGTATTTGAGGAGAGAACTACAACTCCCAGCATGTCCAGACTGTTATTATGGTATATCAGAGGACATTACAGGAGGAGATATGAGAGAACTACAACTCCCAGCATGTCCAGGCTCTTATTATGGGATATCAGAGGACATTACAGGAGGAGATATAAGAGGAAAGGACTACAACTCCCAGCATGCCCAGACTGTTATTATGTGATATCAGAGGACATTACAGGAGGAGATATAAGAGGAGAGGACTACAACTCCCAGCATGTCCAGACGGTTATTATGTGATATCAGAGGACATTACAGGGGGGAGGTATAAGAGGAGAGAACTACAACTCCCACAATGTCCAGACTGTTATTATGGGATATCAGAGGACATTATAGGAGGAGATATAAGAGGAGAGGACTACAACTCCCAGCATGCCCAGACTGTTATTATGTGATATCAGAGGACATTATAGGAGGAGATATAAGAGGAGAGGACTACAACTCCCAGCATGTCCAGACTGTTATTATGTGATAGCAGAGGAAATTACAGGAGGAGGTATAAGAAGAGAGGACTACAACTCCTAGCATGTCCAGACTGTTATTATGTGATATAAGAGGACATTACAGGAGGAGATATGAGGAGAGAGGACTACAACTCCCAGCATGTCCAGACTGTTATTATGTGATATCAAAGGACATTACAGGAGGAGATATAAGAGAAGAGGACTACAACTCCCAGCATGTCCAGGCTGTTATTATGGGATATCAGAGGACATTACAAGGAGGAGATATAAGAGGAAGGAGATAACTACAACTCCCAGCATGTCCAGACTGTTATTATGGGATATCAGAGGACATTACAGGAGGAGATATAAGAGAGAACTACAACTCCCAGCATGTTCAGGCTGTTATTATGTGATATCAGAGGACATTACAGGAGGAGATATAAGAGGAGCGAACTACAACTCCCAGCATGTCCAGGCTGTTATTATGTGATATCAGAGGACATTACAGGGAGGAGGTATAAGAGGAGAGGACTACAACTCCCAGCATGTCCAGACTGTTATTATGGGATATCAGAGGACATTACAGGAGGAGATATAAGAGGAGAGAACTACAATTCCCAGCATGTCCAGGCTGTTATTATGTGATATCAGAGGACATTACAGGAGGAGATATAAGAGGAGAGGACTACAACTCCCAGCATGTCCAGACTGTTATTATGTGATATCAGAGGACATGACAGGAGGAGGTATAAGAGGAGAGAACTACAACTCCCAGCATTTCCAGGCTGTTATTATGTGATATCAGAGGACATTACAGGGAGGAGGTATAAGAGGACTACAACTCCCAGCATGTCCAGACTGTTATTATTTGATATCAGAGGACATTACAGGAGGAGATATAAGAGGAGAGGACTACAACTCCCAGCATGTCCAGGCTGTTATTATGCAATATCAGAGAACATTACAGGGAGGAGATATAAGAGGAGAGAACTACAACTCCCAGCATGTCCAAGCTGTTGTTATGGGATATCAGAGGACATTACAGGAGGAGATATGAGGAGATAACTACAACTCCCAGCATGTCCAAACTGTTATTATGTGATATCAGAGGACATTACAGGAGGAGATATAAGAGGAGAGAACTACAACTCCCAGCATGTCCAGACTGTTATTATGTGATATCAGAGGACGTTACAGAAAGAGGTATTTGAGGAGAGAACTACAACTCCCAGCATGTCCAGACTGTTATTATGGTATATCAGAGGACATTACAGGAGGAGATATGAGAGAACTACAACTCCCAGCATGTCCAGGCTCTTATTATGGGATATCAGAGGACATTACAGGAGGAGATATAAGAGGAGATAACTACAACTCCCAGCATGTCCAGACTATTATTATGTGATATCAGAGGACATTACAGGGAGGAGATATAAGAGGAGAGGACTACAACTCCCAGCATGTCCAGACTGTTATTATGGGATATAAGAGGACATTACAGGGAGGAGATATAAGAGGAGAGGACTACAACTCCCAGCATGTCCACACAGTTATTATGTGATATCAGAGGACATTACAGGGAAGAGATATAAGAGAGGACTACAACTCCCAGCATTTCCAGACTGTTATTATGGGATATCAGAGGCCATTACAGGAGTTATAAGAGGAGAGAACTACAACTCCTAGCATGTCCAGACTGTTATTATGGGATATCAGAGGCCATTACAGGAGTTATAAGAGGAGAGAACTACAACTCCCAGCATGTCCAGGCTGTTATTATGTGATATCAGAGGACATAACAGGAGTTATAAGAGGAGAGAACTACAACTCCCAGCATGTCCAGACTGTTATTATGGGATATCAGAGGACATTACAGGAGGAGATATGAGGAAAGAACTACAACTCCCAGCATGTCCAGGCTGTTATTATGTGATATCTGAGGACATCACAGGGAGGAGGTATAAGAGGATAGAACTACAACTCCCAGCATGTCCAGGCTGTTATCATGAGATATCAGAGGACATTACAGCAGGAGATAAGAGGAGAGAACTACAACTCCCAGCATGTCCAGGCTGTTATTATGTGATATCAGAGGCCATTACAGGAGTTATAAGAGGAGAGAACTACAACTCCTAGCATGTCCAGACTGTTATTATGGGATATCAGAGGACATTACAGGAGGAGGTATAAGAGGAGAGAACTACAACTCCTAGCATGTCCAGACTGTTATTATGGGATATCAGAGGACATTACAGGAGGAGATATAAGAGTAGAGAACTACAACTCCCAGCATGTCCAGACTGTTATGTTATATCAGAGGACATTACAGGGGGAGATATAAGAGGAGAGAACTACAACTCCCAGCATGTCCACACTGTTATTATGGGATATAAGAGGACATTACAGGAGGAGATATAAGAGGAGAGGACTACAACTCCCAACATCTCCAGACTGTTATTATAGGATATCAGAGGACATTACAGGAGGAGGTATGAGGAGAGAACTACAACTCCCAGCATGTCCAGGCTGTTATTATGTGATATCAGAGGACATTACAGAGAAGAGATATAAGAGGAGAGGACTACAACTCCCAGCATGTCCAGACTGTTATTATGGGATAACAGAGGACATTGCAGGGAGGAGGTATAAGAAGAGAGAACTACAACTCCCAGCATGTCCAGGCTGTTATTATGTGATATCAGAGGACATAACAGGAGTTATAAGAGGAGAGAACTACAACTCCCAGCATGTCCAGACTGTTATTATGGGATATCAGAGGACATTACAGGAGGAGATATGAGGAAAGAACTACAACTCCCAGCATGTCCAGGCTGTTATTATGTGATATCTGAGGACATCAGAGGGAGGAGGTATAAGAGGATAGAACTACAACTCCCAGCATGTCCAGGCTGTTATTATGTGATATCTGAGGACATCACAGGGAGGAGGTATAAGAGGATAGAACTACAACTCACAGCATGTCCAGGCTGTTATCATGAGATATCAGAGGACATTACAGGAGGAGATAAGAGGAGAGAACTACAACTCCCAGCATGTCCAGGCTGTTATTATGTGATATCAGAGGACATTATAGGAGGAGATATAAGAGGAGAGGACTACAACTCCCAGCATGCCCAGACTGTTATTATGTGATATCAGAGGACATTACAGGAGGAGATATAAGAGGAGAGGACTACAACTCCCAGCATGTCCAGACTGTTATTATGTGATATCAGAGGACATTACAGGGGGGAGGTATAAGAGGAGAGAACTACAACTCCCAGCATGTCCAGACTGTTATTATGGGATATCAGAGCACATTATAGGGGGGAGGTATAAGAGGAGAGAACTACAACTCCCAGAATGTCCAGACTGTTATTATGGGATATCAGAGGACATTATAGGAGGAGATATAAGAGGAGAGGACTACAACTCCCAGCATGCCCAGACTGTTATTATGTGATATCAGAGGACATTACAGGAGGAGATATGAGGAAAGAACTACAACTCCCAGCATGTCCAGGCTGTTATTATGTGATATCTGAGGACATTACAGGAGGAGATATAAGAGGAGAGAACTACAACTCCCAGCATGTCCAGGCTGTTATTATGTGATATCAGAGGACATTACAGGAGGAGGTATAAGAGGAGAGAACTACAACTCCTAGCACGTTCAGGCTGGTTTTATGGGATATCAGAGGACATTACAGGGAAGAGGTATAAGTGGAGAGGACTACAACTCCCAGCATGTCCACACAGTTATTATGTGATATCAGAGGACATTACAGGGAAGAGATATAAGAGAGGACTACAACTCCCAGCATTTCCAGACTGTTATTATGGGATATCAGAGGCCATTACAGGAGTTATAAGAGGAGAGAACTACAACTCCTAGCATGTCCAGACTGTTATTATGGGATATCAGAGGACATTACAGGAGGAGGTATAAGAGGAGAGAACTACAACTCCTAGCATGTCCAGACTGTTATTATGGGATATCAGAGGACATTACAGGAGGAGATATAAGAGTAGAGAACTACAACTCCCAGCATGTCCAGACTGTTATTATGTTATATCAGAGGACATTACAGGGGGAGATATAAGAGGAGAGAACTACAACTCCCAGCATGTCCACACTGTTATTATGGGATATAAGAGGACATTACAGGAGGAGATATAAGAGGAGAGGACTACAACTCCCAACATCTCCAGACTGTTATTATAGGATATCAGAGGACATTACAGGAGGAGGTATGAGGAGAGAACTACAACTCCCAGCATGTCCAGGCTGTTATTATGTGATATCAGAGGACATTACAGAGAAGAGATATAAGAGGAGAGGACTACAACTCCAAGCATGTCCAGACTGTTATTATGGGATAACAGAGGACATTACAGGGAGGCGGAATAAGAAGAGAGAACTACAACTCCCAGCATGTCCAGGCTGTTATTATGTGATATCAGAGGACATAACAGGAGTTATAAGAGGAGAGAACTACAACTCCCAGCATGTCCAGACTGTTATTATGGGATATCAGAGGACATTACAGGAGGAGATATGAGGAAAGAACTACAACTCCCAGCATGTCCAGGCTGTTATTATGTGATATCTGAGGACATCACAGGGAGGAGGTATAAGAGGATAGAACTACAACTCCCAGCATGTCCAGGCTGTTATCATGAGATATCAGAGGACATTACAGGAGGAGATAAGAGGAGAGAACTACAACTCCCAGCATGTCCAGGCTGTTATTATGTGATATCAGAGGCCATTACAGGAGTTATAAGAGGAGAGAACTACAACTCCTAGCATGTCCAGACTGTTATTATGGGATATCAGAGGACATTACAGGAGGAGGTATAAGAGGAGAGAACTACAACTCCTAGCATGTCCAGACTGTTATTATGGGATATCAGAGGACATTACAGGAGGAGATATAAGAGTAGAGAACTACAACTCCCAGCATGTCCAGACTGTTATGTTATATCAGAGGACATTACAGGGGGAGATATAAGAGGAGAGAACTACAACTCCCAGCATGTCCACACTGTTATTATGGGATATAAGAGGACATTACAGGAGGAGATATAAGAGGAGAGGACTACAACTCCCAACATCTCCAGACTGTTATTATAGGATATCAGAGGACATTACAGGAGGAGGTATGAGGAGAGAACTACAACTCCCAGCATGTCCAGGCTGTTATTATGTGATATCAGAGGACATTACAGAGAAGAGATATAAGAGGAGAGGACTACAACTCCCAGCATGTCCAGACTGTTATTATGGGATAACAGAGGACATTGCAGGGAGGAGGTATAAGAAGAGAGAACTACAACTCCCAGCATGTCCAGGCTGTTATTATGTGATATCAGAGGACATAACAGGAGTTATAAGAGGAGAGAACTACAACTCCCAGCATGTCCAGACTGTTATTATGGGATATCAGAGGACATTACAGGAGGAGATATGAGGAAAGAACTACAACTCCCAGCATGTCCAGGCTCTTATTATGTGATATCTGAGGACATCAGAGGGAGGAGGCATAAGAGGATAGAACTACAACTCCCAGCATGTCCAGGCTGTTATTATGTGATATCTGAGGACATCACAGGGAGGAGGTATAAGAGGATAGAACTACAACTCCCAGCATGTCCAGGCTGTTATCATGAGATATCAGAGGACATTACAGGAGGAGATAAGAGGAGAGAACTACAACTCCCAGCATGTCCAGGCTGTTATTATGTGATATCAGAGGACATTATAGGAGGAGATATAAGAGGAGAGGACTACAACTCCCAGCATGCCCAGACTGTTATTATGTGATATCAGAGGACATTACAGGAGGAGATATAAGAGGAGAGGACTACAACTCCCAGCATGTCCAGACTGTTATTATGTGATATCAGAGGACATTACAGGGGGGAGGTATAAGAGGAGAGAACTACAACTCCCAGCATGTCCAGACTGTTATTATGGGATATCAGAGGACATTATAGGGGGGAGGTATAAGAGGAGAGAACTACAACTCCCAGAATGTCCAGACTGTTATTATGGGATATCAGAGGACATTATAGGAGGAGATATAAGAGGAGAGGACTACAACTCCCAGCATGCCCAGACTGTTATTATGTGATATCAGAGGACATTACAGGAGGAGATATGAGGAAAGAACTACAACTCCCAGCATGTCCAGGCTGTTATTATGTGATATCTGAGGACATTACAGGAGGAGATATAAGAGGAGAGAACTACAACTCCCAGCATGTCCAGGCTGTTATTATGTGATATCAGAGGACATTACAGGAGGAGGTATAAGAGGAGAGAACTACAACTCCTAGCACGTTCAGGCTGGTTTTATGGGATATCAGAGGACATTACAGGGAAGAGGTATAAGTGGAGAGGACTACAACTCCCAGCATGTCCACACAGTTATTATGTGATATCAGAGGACATTACAGGGAAGAGATATAAGAGAGGACTACAACTCCCAGCATTTCCAGACTGTTATTATGGGATATCAGAGGCCATTACAGGAGTTATAAGAGGAGAGAACTACAACTCCTAGCATGTCCAGACTGTTATTATGGGATATCAGAGGACATTACAGGAGGAGGTATAAGAGGAGAGAACTACAACTCCTAGCATGTCCAGACTGTTATTATGGGATATCAGAGGACATTACAGGAGGAGATATAAGAGTAGAGAACTACAACTCCCAGCATGTCCAGACTGTTATTATGTTATATCAGAGGACATTACAGGGGGAGATATAAGAGGAGAGAACTACAACTCCCAGCATGTCCACACTGTTATTATGGGATATAAGAGGACATTACAGGAGGAGATATAAGAGGAGAGGACTACAACTCCCAACATCTCCAGACTGTTATTATAGGATATCAGAGGACATTACAGGAGGAGGTATGAGGAGAGAACTACAACTCCCAGCATGTCCAGGCTGTTATTATGTGATATCAGAGGACATTACAGAGAAGAGATATAAGAGGAGAGGACTACAACTCCAAGCATGTCCAGACTGTTATTATGTGATATCAGAGGACATAACAGGAGTTATAAGAGGAGAGAACTACAACTCCCAGCATGTCCAGACTGTTATTATGGGATATCAGAGGACATAACAGGAGTTATAAGAGGAGAGAACTACAACTCCCAGCATGTCCAGACTGTTATTATGGGATATCAGAGGACATTACAGGAGGAGATATGAGGAAAGAACTACAACTCCCAGCATGTCCAGGCTGTTATTATGTGATATCTGAGGACATCACAGGGAGGAGGTATAAGAGGACTACAACTCCCAGCATGTCCAGGCTGTTATTATGTGATATCAGAGGACATTACAGGGAGGAGGTATAAGAGGACTACAACTCCCAGCATGTCCAGACTGTTATTATGTGATATCAGAGGACATTACAGGAGGAGATATAAGAGGAGAGGACTACAACTCCCAGCATGTCCAGGCTGTTATTATGCAATATCAGAGAACATTACAGGGAGGAGATATAAGAAGAGAGAACTACAACTCCCAGCATGTCCAGGCTGTTGTTATGGGATATCAGAGGATATTACAGGAGGAGATATAAGAGGAGAGAACTACAACTCCCAGCATGTCCAAACTGTTATTATGTGATATCAGAGGACATTACAGGAGGAGATATAAGAGGAGAGAACTACAACTCCCAGCATGTCCAGACTGTTATTATGTGATATCAGAGGACGTTACAGAAAGAGGTATTTGAGGAGAGAACTACAACTCCCAGCATGTCCAGACTGTTATTATGGTATATCAGAGGACATTACAGGAGGAGATATGAGAGAACTACAACTCCCAGCATGTCCAGGCTCTTATTATGGGATATCAGAGGACATTATAGGGGGGAGGTATAAGAGGAGAGAACTACAACTCCCAGAATGTCCAGACTGTTATTATGGGATATCAGAGGACATTATAGGAGGAGATATAAGAGGAGAGGACTACAACTCCCAGCATGCCCAGACTGTTATTATGTGATATCAGAGGACATTATAGGAGGAGATATAAGAGGAGAGGACTACAACTCCCAGCATGTCCAGACTGTTATTATGTGATATCAGAGGAAATTACAGGAGGAGGTATAAGAAGAGAGGACTATAACTCCTAGCATGTCCAGACTGTTATTATGTGATATCAGAGGACATTACAGGAGGAGATATGAGGAGAGAGGACTACAACTCCCAGCATGTCCAGACTGTTATTATGTGATATCAAAGGACATTACAGGAGGAGATATAAGAGAAGAGGACTACAACTCCCAGCATGTCCAGGCTGTTATTATGGGATATCAGAGGACATTACAAGGAGGAGATATAAGAGGAAGGAGATAACTACAACTCCCAGCATGTCCAGACTGTTATTATGGGATATCAGAGGACATTACAGGAGGAGATATAAGAGAGAACTACAACTCCCAGCATGTTCAGGCTGTTATTATGTGATATCAGAGGACATTACAGGAGGAGATATGAGGAGCGAACTACAACTCCCAGCATGTCCAGGCTGTTATTATGTGATATCAGAGGACATTACAGGGAGGAGGTATAAGAGGAGAGGACTACAACTCCCAGCATGTCCAGACTGTTATTATGTGATAACAGAGGACATTACAGGAGGAGGTATAAGATAGAACTACAACTCCCAGCATGTCCAGGCTTTTATTTTGTGATATCAGAGGACATTACAGGAGGAGATATAAGAGGAGAGGACTACAACTCCCAGCATGTCCAGGCTGTTATTATGCAATATCAGAGAACATTACAGGGAGGAGATATAAGAGGAGAGAACTACAACTCCCAGCATGTCCAGGCTGTTGTTATGGGATATCAGAGGACATTACAGGAGCAGATATGAGGAGATAACTACAACTCCCAGCATGTCCAAACTGTTATTATGTGATATCAGAGGACATTACAGGAGGAGATATAAGAGGAGAGAACTACAACTCCCAGCATGTCCAGACTGTTATTATGTGATATCAGAGGACGTTACAGAAAGAGGTATTTGAGGAGAGAACTACAACTCCCAGCATGTCCAGACTGTTATTATGGTATATCAGAGGACATTACAGGAGGAGATATGAGAGAACTACAACTCCCAGCATGTCCAGGCTCTTATTATGGGATATCAGAGGACATTACAGGAGGAGATATAAGAGGAGATAACTACAACTCCCAGCATGTCCAGACTGTTATTATGTGATATAAGAGGACATTACAGGGAGGAGATATAAGAGGAGAGGACTACAACTCCCAGCATGTCCAGACTGTTATGTTATATCAGAGGACATTACAGGGGGAGATATAAGAGGAGAGAACTACAACTCCCAGCATGTCCACACTGTTATTATGTGATATCAGAGGACATTACAGGGAAGAGATATAAGAGGAGAGGACTACAACTCCCAGCATGTCCAGACTGTTATTATGGGATAACAGAGGACATTACAGGGAGGCGGTATAAGAAGAGAGAACTACAACTCCCAGCATGTCCAGGCTGTTATTATGTGATATCAGAGGACATAACAGGTGTTATAAGAGGAGAGAACTACAACTCCCAGCATGTCCAGACTGTTATTATGGGATATCAGAGGACATTACAGGAGGAGATATGAGGAAAGAACTACAACTCCCAGCATGTCCAGGCTGTTATTATGTGATATCTGAGGACATTACAGGAGGAGATATAAGAGGAGAGAACTACAACTCCCAGCATGTCCAGGCTGTTATTATGTGATATCAGAGAACATTATAGGAGGAGATATAAGAGGAGAGGACTACAACTCCCAGCATGCCCAGACTGTTATTATGTGATATCAGAGGACATTACAGGAGGAGATATAAGAGGAGAGAACTACAACTCCCAGCATGTCCAGGCTGTTATTATGGGATATCAGACGACATTGCAGGAGGAGGTATAAGAGGAGAGAACTACAACTCCTAGCACGTTCAGGCTGGTTTTATGGGATATCAGAGGACATTACAGGGAAGAGGTATAAGTGGAGAGGACTACAACTCCCAGCATGTCCACACAGTTATTATGTGATATCAGAGGACATTACAGGGAAGAGATATAAGAGAGGACTACAACTCCTAGCATGTCCAGACTGTTATTATGGGATATCAGAGGACATTACAGGAGGAGGTATAAGGGGAGAGAACTACAACTCCTAGCATGTCCAGACTGTTATTATGGGATATCAGAGGACATTACAGGAGGAGGTATAAGAGGAGAGAACTACAACTCTTAGCATGTCCAGACTGTTATTATGGGATATCAGAGGACATTACAGGAGGAGATATAAGAGTAGAGAACTACAACTCCCAGCATGTCCAGACTGTTATTATGTTATATCAGAGGACATTACAGGGGGAGATATAAGAGGAGAGAACTACAACTCCCAGCATGTCCAGGCTGTTATTATGGGATATCAGAGGACATTACAGAGAAGAGATATAAGAGGAGAGGACTACAACTCCCAGCATGTCCAGACTGTTATTATGTGATATCAGAGGACATGACAGGAGGAGGTATAAGAGAAGAGAACTACAACTCCCAGCATTTCCAGGCTGTTATTATGTGATATCAGAGGACATTACAGGGAGGAGGTATAAGAGGAGAGAACTGCAACTCCCAGCATGTCCAGATTGTTATTATGTGATATCAGAGGACATTACAGGGAGGGGGTAGAAGAGGAGAGAACTACAACTCCCAGCATGTCCAGACTGTTATTATGTGATATCAGAGGACATTACAGGGAGGAGGTATAAGAGGAGAGGACTACAACTCCCAGCTTGTCCAGGCTGTTATTATGTGATATCAGAGGACATTACAGAGAAGAGATATAAGAGGAGAGGACTACAACTCCCAGCATGTCCAGACTGTTATTATGGGATATCTGAGGACATTACAGGAGGAGATATAAGAGGAGAGAACTACAACTCCCAGCATGTCCAGGCTGTTATTATGTGATATCAGAGGACATTACAGGAGGAGGTATAAGAGGAGAGAACTACAACTCCTAGCACGTTCAGGCTGGTTTTATGGGATATCAGAGGACATTACAGGGAAGAGGTATAAGTGGAGAGGACTACAACTCCCAGCATGTCCACACAGTTATTATGTGATATCAGAGGACATTACAGGGAAGAGATATAAGAGAGGACTACAACTCCCAGCATTTCCAGACTGTTATTATGGGATATCAGAGGCCATTACAGGAGTTATAAGAGGAGAGAACTACAACTCCTAGCATGTCCAGACTGTTATTATGGGATATCAGAGGACATTACAGGAGGAGGTATAAGAGGAGAGAACTACAACTCCTAGCATGTCCAGACTGTTATTATGGGATATCAGAGGACATTACAGGAGGAGATATAAGAGTAGAGAACTACAACTCCCAGCATGTCCAGACTGTTATTATGTTATATCAGAGGACATTACAGGGGGAGATATAAGAGGAGAGAACTACAACTCCCAGCATGTCCACACTGTTATTATGGGATATAAGAGGACATTACAGGAGGAGATATAAGAGGAGAGGACTACAACTCCCAACATCTCCAGACTGTTATTATAGGATATCAGAGGACATTACAGGAGGAGGTATGAGGAGAGAACTACAACTCCCAGCATGTCCAGGCTGTTATTATGTGATATCAGAGGACATTACAGAGAAGAGATATAAGAGGAGAGGACTACAACTCCAAGCATGTCCAGACTGTTATTATGGGATAACAGAGGACATTACAGGGAGGCGGAATAAGAAGAGAGAACTACAACTCCCAGCATGTCCAGGCTGTTATTATGTGATATCAGAGGACATAACAGGAGTTATAAGAGGAGAGAACTACAACTCCCAGCATGTCCAGACTGTTATTATGGGATATCAGAGGACATAACAGGAGTTATAAGAGGAGAGAACTACAACTCCCAGCATGTCCAGACTGTTATTATGGGATATCAGAGGACATTACAGGAGGAGATATGAGGAAAGAACTACAACTCCCAGCATGTCCAGGCTGTTATTATGTGATATCTGAGGACATCACAGGGAGGAGGTATAAGAGGACTACAACTCCCAGCATGTCCAGGCTGTTATTATGTGATATCAGAGGACATTACAGGGAGGAGGTATAAGAGGACTACAACTCCCAGCATGTCCAGACTGTTATTATGTGATATCAGAGGACATTACAGGAGGAGATATAAGAGGAGAGGACTACAACTCCCAGCATGTCCAGGCTGTTATTATGCAATATCAGAGAACATTACAGGGAGGAGATATAAGAAGAGAGAACTACAACTCCCAGCATGTCCAGGCTGTTGTTATGGGATATCAGAGGACATTACAGGAGGAGATATGAGGAGATAACTACAACTCCCAGCATGTCCAAACTGTTATTATGTGATATCAGAGGACATTACAGGAGGAGATATAAGAGGAGAGAACTACAACTCCCAGCATGTCCAGACTGTTATTATGTGATATCAGAGGACGTTACAGAAAGAGGTATTTGAGGAGAGAACTACAACTCCCAGCATGTCCAGACTGTTATTATGGTATATCAGAGGACATTACAGGAGGAGATATGAGAGAACTACAACTCCCAGCATGTCCAGGCTCTTATTATGGGATATCAGAGGACATTATAGGGGGGAGGTATAAGAGGAGAGAACTACAACTCCCAGAATGTCCAGACTGTTATTATGGGATATCAGAGGACATTATAGGAGGAGATATAAGAGGAGAGGACTACAACTCCCAGCATGCCCAGACTGTTATTATGTGATATCAGAGGACATTATAGGAGGAGATATAAGAGGAGAGGACTACAACTCCCAGCATGTCCAGACTGTTATTATGTGATATCAGAGGAAATTACAGGAGGAGGTATAAGAAGAGAGGACTATAACTCCTAGCATGTCCAGACTGTTATTATGTGATATCAGAGGACATTACAGGAGGAGATATGAGGAGAGAGGACTACAACTCCCAGCATGTCCAGACTGTTATTATGTGATATCAAAGGACATTACAGGAGGAGATATAAGAGAAGAGGACTACAACTCCCAGCATGTCCAGGCTGTTATTATGGGATATCAGAGGACATTACAGGAGGAGATATAAGAGAGAACTACAACTCCCAGCATGTTCAGGCTGTTATTATGTGATATCAGAGGACATTACAGGAGGAGATATGAGGAGCGAACTACAACTCCCAGCATGTCCAGGCTGTTATTATGTGATATCAGAGGACATTACAGGGAGGAGGTATAAGAGGAGAGGACTACAACTCCCAGCATGTCCAGACTGTTATTATGTGATAACAGAGGACATTACAGGAGGAGGTATAAGATAGAACTACAACTCCCAGCATGTCCAGGCTTTTATTTTGTGATATCAGAGGACATTACAGGAGGAGATATAAGAGGAGAGGACTACAACTCCCAGCATGTCCAGGCTGTTATTATGCAATATCAGAGAACATTACAGGGAGGAGATATAAGAGGAGAGAACTACAACTCCCAGCATGTCCAGGCTGTTGTTATGGGATATCAGAGGACATTACAGGAGCAGATATGAGGAGATAACTACAACTCCCAGCATGTCCAAACTGTTATTATGTGATATCAGAGGACATTACAGGAGGAGATATAAGAGGAGAGAACTACAACTCCCAGCATGTCCAGACTGTTATTATGTGATATCAGAGGACGTTACAGAAAGAGGTATTTGAGGAGAGAACTACAACTCCCAGCATGTCCAGACTGTTATTATGGTATATCAGAGGACATTACAGGAGGAGATATGAGAGAACTACAACTCCCAGCATGTCCAGGCTCTTATTATGGGATATCAGAGGACATTACAGGAGGAGATATAAGAGGAGATAACTACAACTCCCAGCATGTCCAGACTGTTATTATGTGATATAAGAGGACATTACAGGGAGGAGATATAAGAGGAGAGGACTACAACTCCCAGCATGTCCAGACTGTTATGTTATATCAGAGGACATTACAGGGGGAGATATAAGAGGAGAGAACTACAACTCCCAGCATGTCCACACTGTTATTATGTGATATCAGAGGACATTACAGGGAAGAGATATAAGAGGAGAGGACTACAACTCCCAGCATGTCCAGACTGTTATTATGGGATAACAGAGGACATTACAGGGAGGCGGTATAAGAAGAGAGAACTACAACTCCCAGCATGTCCAGGCTGTTATTATGTGATATCAGAGGACATAACAGGAGTTATAAGAGGAGAGAACTACAACTCCCAGCATGTCCAGACTGTTATTATGGGATATCAGAGGACATTACAGGAGGAGATATGAGGAAAGAACTACAACTCCCAGCATGTCCAGGCTGTTATTATGTGATATCTGAGGACATTACAGGAGGAGATATAAGAGGAGAGAACTACAACTCCCAGCATGTCCAGGCTGTTATTATGTGATATCAGAGAACATTATAGGAGGAGATATAAGAGGAGAGGACTACAACTCCCAGCATGCCCAGACTGTTATTATGTGATATCAGAGGACATTACAGGAGGAGATATAAGAGGAGAGAACTACAACTCCCAGCATGTCCAGGCTGTTATTATGGGATATCAGACGACATTGCAGGAGGAGGTATAAGAGGAGAGAACTACAACTCCTAGCACGTTCAGGCTGGTTTTATGGGATATCAGAGGACATTACAGGGAAGAGGTATAAGTGGAGAGGACTACAACTCCCAGCATGTCCACACAGTTATTATGTGATATCAGAGGACATTACAGGGAAGAGATATAAGAGAGGACTACAACTCCTAGCATGTCCAGACTGTTATTATGGGATATCAGAGGACATTACAGGAGGAGGTATAAGGGGAGAGAACTACAACTCCTAGCATGTCCAGACTGTTATTATGGGATATCAGAGGACATTACAGGAGGAGGTATAAGAGGAGAGAACTACAACTCTTAGCATGTCCAGACTGTTATTATGGGATATCAGAGGACATTACAGGAGGAGATATAAGAGTAGAGAACTACAACTCCCAGCATGTCCAGACTGTTATTATGTTATATCAGAGGACATTACAGGGGGAGATATAAGAGGAGAGAACTACAACTCCCAGCATGTCCACACTGGTATTATGGGATATCAGAGGACATTACAGGAGGAGATATAAGAGGAGAGAACTGCAATTCCCAGCATGTCCAGGCTGTTATTATGGGATATCAGAGGACATTACAGAGAAGAGATATAAGAGGAGAGGACTACAACTCCCAGCATGTCCAGACTGTTATTATGTGATATCAGAGGACATGACAGGAGGAGGTATAAGAGAAGAGAACTACAACTCCCAGCATTTCCAGGCTGTTATTATGTGATATCAGAGGACATTACAGGGAGGAGGTATAAGAGGAGAGAACTACAACTCCCAGCATGTCCAGACTGTTATTATGTGATATCAGAGGACATTACAGGGAGGGGGTAGAAGAGGAGAGAACTACAACTCCCAGCATGTCCAGACTGTTATTATGTGATATCAGAGGACATTACAGGGAGGAGGTATAAGAGGAGAGGACTACAACTCCCAGCTTGTCCAGGCTGTTATTATGTGATATCAGAGGACATTTCAGGAGGAGATATGAGGAGACAACTACAACTCCCAGCATGTCCAGGCTGTTATTATGTGATATCAGAGGACATTTCAGGGAGGAGGTATAAGAGGAGAGAACTACAACTCCCAGCATGTCCAGGCTGTTATTATGGGATATAACATCATGTGATCATCATCTCTTCTCCACACAGCACAGGAGCCCCGTTCCCTCCCGTCATAACACGTGATCAACATCACAGGTCCGTCATCCCCCATGTCTCCTCCCCACTGATCAGCGACGCCCCTAAAACATTTGTCACATGCTGGTGACGTCACCACAGGTCCTTTAGCCACAACCCATTATATTTCGCACGGCTTAGCTCAGATCTCTCCTGCACTGGTCACATGATCCCCATCACCCCTCATGTCACGTGATCATCATCACAGGTCCTTCACCTCTTCTCTGCACTTCTAAGTCACGCCCCCTGATGCAGCGGTCACGTGAATTTGGTATCACAGGTCCTTCATGCATTTCTCCTCCTCTCATAGGCTCCGCCCCTCCTGCTTCCGGTCACGTGGAGGTGACTTCATCACATGTCCTTCAGCTATTGCCGTGTATGAGTTAGAGAGCAGCGCTGGTCGGGTGTTCTCTCTGTTATCAGTCACCCCTGTATGAGTGTGTATGCAGAGAGCTGTCAATCATTGAGTGATCCCGCCCACTGGACTCCCGGCCGGGATTTAACCCCTCCAGCGCCGGCCTCTTTGGGGTAAGTTGTTATTTCTGGTCTTTGTAGTGGTCGGATGTTGCGTGGGACGAGTCGTATTTTGTAATGACGTAATATTAGGTTCACGACCTCCCAACTTTCACATAGCGTAAAGACGGACAACCGATGCGGTGCGCGTAAGCCACACCTCTAATCCAGCCCAATCTCCGCCCATACACACCCGATTCACCCCACACAGTATAATGTCCCCATATCTGCCCCCATACAGTATAGTGCCCCATACAGTATAATGCCCCATACAGTATAATGCCCCATACAGTATAATGTCCCCATACAGTATAATGTCCCCTTACAGTATAATGTCCCCATACAGTATAATGCCCCATACAGTATAATGTCCCCATACAGTATAATGTCCCCTTACAGTATAATGCCCCATACAGTATAATGTCCCCATACAGTGTAATGCCTCCATACAGTATAATGCCCCCATACAGTGTAATGCCTCCATACAGTATAATGCCTCCATACAGTATAATGCCCCCATGCAGTATAATGCCCCCATACAGTATAATGCCCCCATACAGTATAATGCCCCCATACAGTATAATGCCCCATACAGTATAATGTCCCCATACAGTATAATGTCCCCTTACAGTATAATGCCCCATACAGTATAATGCCCCCATACAGTATAATGCTACCATACAGTATAATGCCCCCATACAGTATAATGCCCCCATACAGTATAATGTCCCCATACAGTATAATGTCCCCATACAGTATAATGTCCCCATACAGTATAATGCCCCCATACGGTATAATGTCCCCATACAGTAAAATGTCCCCATACAGTATAATGTCCCCATACAGTATAATGCCCCCATACAGTATAATGCCCCCATACAGTATAATGCTCCCTTACAGTATAATGTCCCATACAGTATAATGTCCCCATACAGTATAATGCCCCCATACAGTATAATGACCCCATACAGTATAATGCCCCCATACAGTATAATGCCCCCATACAGTATAATGTCCCCATACAGTATAATGTCCCCATACAGTATAATGCCCCCATACGGTATAATGTCCCCATACAGTATAATGACCCCATACAGTATAATGCCCCCATACAGTATAATGTCCCCATACAGTATAATGTCCCCATACAGTATAATGCCCCCATACGGTATAATGTCCCCATACAGTAAAATGTCCCCATACAGTATAATGCCCCCATACAGTATAATGCCCCCATACAGTATAATGCCCCCATACAGTATAATGCCCCCATACAGTATAATGCCCCCGTACAGTATAATGCCCCCGTACAGTATAATGCCCCATACAGTATAATGCCCCATACAGTATAATGCCCCATACAGTATAATGCCCCATACAGTATAATACCCCCGTACAGTATAATGCCCCCATACAGTATAATGCTAACATACAGTATAATGCCCCATACAGTATAATGCCCCCATACAGTATAATGCCCCCATACAGTATAATGTCCCATACAGTATAATGTCCCATACAGTGTAATGCCCCCATACAGTATACTGCCTCCATACAGTATAATGTCCCCATACAGTATAATGCCCCCATACAGTATAATGCCCCCATACAGTATAATGTCCCATACAGTGTAATGCCCCCATACAGTATAATGCCTCCATACAGTATAATGTCCCCATACAGTATAATGCCTCCATACAGTATAATGCCCCCATACAGTATAATGCCCCCATACAGTGTAATGTCCCCATACAGTATAATGCTCCATACAGTATAATGCCCCCATACAGTATAATGCCCCCATACAGTATAATGTCCCATACAGTATAATGTCCCATACAGTGTAATGCCCCCATACAGTATACTGCCTCCATACAGTATAATGTCCCCATACAGTATAATGCCCCCATACAGTATAATGCCCCCATACAGTATAATGCCCCCATACAGTATAATGCCCCCATACAGTATAATGCCCCCATACAGTATAATGCCCCCGTACAGTATAATGCCCCCGTACAGTATAATGCCCCATACAGTATAATGCCCCATACAGTATAATGCCCCATACAGTATAATGCCCCATACAGTATAATACCCCCGTACAGTATAATGCCCCCATACAGTATAATGCTAACATACAGTATAATGCCCCATACAGTATAATGCCCCCATACAGTATAATGCCCCCATACAGTATAATGTCCCATACAGTGTAATGCCCCCATACAGTATACTGCCTCCATACAGTATAATGTCCCCATACAGTATAATGCCCCCATACAGTATAATGCCCCCATACAGTATAATGTCCCATACAGTGTAATGCCCCCATACAGTATAATGCCTCCATACAGTATAATGTCCCCATACAGTATAATGCCTCCATACAGTATAATGCCCCCATACAGTATAATGCCCCCATACAGTGTAATGTCCCCATACAGTATAATGCTCCCATACAGTATAATGCCCCATACAGTATAATGCCCCATACAGTATAATGCCCCCATGCAGTATAATGCCCCCATACAGTATAATGCCCCCATACAGTATAATGCCCCCATACAGTATAATGCCCCATACAGTATAATGTCCCCATACAGTATAATGTCCCCATACAGTATAATGCCCCCATACAGTACAATGTCCCCATACAGTATAATGCCCCCCATACAGTATAATGCCCCCATACAGTATAATGTCCCCATACAGTATAATGCCCCATACAGTATAATGCCCCATACAGTATAATGCTTCTATACAGTATAATGCCACCATACAGTATAATGTCCCCATACAGTACAATGTCCCCCATACAGTATAATGTCCCCATACAGTATAATGCCCCCATACAGTACAATGCCCCCCATACAGTATAATACCCCATACAGTATAATGCCTCCATACAGTATAACACCATACAGTATAATGCCCCCATACAGTATAATGTCCCCATACAGTATAATGCCCCCATACAGTATAATGCCCCCATACAGTATAATGTCCCCATACAGTATAATGCCCCCATACAGTATAATACCCCATACAGTATAATGCCTCCATACAGTATAACACCATACAGTATAATGTCCCCATACAGTATAATGTCCCCATACAGTATAATGCCCCCATACAGTATAATGCCCCCATACAGTATAATGTCCCCATACAGTATAATGCCCCCATACAGTATAATGCCCCCATACAGTATAATGTCCCCATACAGTATAATGTCCCCATACAGTATAATGCCCCATACAGTATAATGCCCCATACAGTGTAATGCCCCTATACAGTGTAATGCCTCCATACAGTGTAATGCCTCCATACAGTATAATGCCCCCATACAGTATAATGCCCCTATACAGTATAATGCCCCCATACAGTGTAATGCCCCCATACAGTGTAATGTCCCCATACAGTATAATGTCCCCATACAGTATAATGTCCCCATACAGTATAATGTCCCCATACAGTATAATGTCCCCATATAGTATAATGCCCCCATACAGTATAATGCCTCCATTCAGTATAATGTCCCCATACAGTATAATGCCTCCATACAGTATAATGCCTCCATACAGTATAATGCCTCCATACAGTATAATGCCCCCATACAGTATAATGCCCCCATACAGTATAATGCCCCCCCATACAGTATAATGCCCCCATACAGTATAATGCCCTATACAGTATAATGCCTCCATATAGTATAATGCCCCATGCAGTATAATGCCCCCCATACAGTATAATGCCCCCCATACAGTATAATGCCCCCATACAGTATAATGCCCCCATACAGTATAATGCCTCCATACAGTATAATGCCTCCATACAGTATAATGTCCCCATACAGTATAATGCCTCCATACAGTATAATGCCCCCATACAGTATAATGCCCCCATACAGTATAATGCCCCCATACAGTATAATGCCCCCATACAGTGTAATACCCCCATACAGTGTAATGCCCCCATACAGTATAATGCCCCCATACAGTATAATGTCCCCATACAGTATAATGCCCCCATACAGTATAATGCCCCCATACAGTATAATGTCCCCATACAGTATAATGTCCCCATACAGTATAATGCCCCATACAGTATAATGCCCCATACAGTGTAATGCCCCTATACAGTGTAATGCCTCCATACAGTGTAATGCCTCCATACAGTATAATGCCCCCATACAGTATAATGCCCCTATACAGTATAATGCCCCCATACAGTGTAATGCCCCCATACAGTGTAATGTCCCCATACAGTGTAATGTCCCCATACAGTATAATGTCCCCATACAGTATAATGTCCCCATACAGTATAATGTCCCCATACAGTATAATGTCCCCATATAGTATAATGCCCCCATACAGTATAATGCCTCCATTCAGTATAATGTCCCCATACAGTATAATGCCTCCATACAGTATAATGCCTCCATACAGTATAATGCCTCCATACAGTATAATGCCCCCATACAGTATAATGCCCCCATACAGTATAATGCCCCCCCATACAGTATAATGCCCCCATACAGTATAATGCCCTATACAGTATAATGCCTCCATATAGTATAATGCCCCATGCAGTATAATGCCCCCCATACAGTATAATGCCCCCCATACAGTATAATGCCCCCATACAGTATAATGCCCCCATACAGTATAATGCCTCCATACAGTATAATGCCTCCATACAGTATAATGTCCCCATACAGTATAATGCCTCCATACAGTATAATGCCCCCATACAGTATAATGCCTCCATACAGTATAATGCCCCCATACAGTATAATGCCCCCATACAGTATAATGCCCCCATACAGTATAATGCCCCCATACAGTATAATGCCCCCATACAGTATAATGCCCCCATACAGTATAATGCCCCCATACAGTATAATGCCCCATACAGTATAATGCCCCCATACAGTATAATGCCCCCATACAGTATAATGCCCCCATACAGTGCTGGGACCACTATTATTCAACTTATTCATTAATGATATAGAGGATGGGATTAATAGCACTATTTCTATTTTTGCAGATGACACCAAGCTATGCAATATAGTTCAGACTATGGAAGATGTTCATGAATTACAGGCAGATTTAAACAAACTAAGTGTTTGGGCGTCCACTTGGCAGATGAAGTTTAATGTAGATAAATGTAAAGTTATGCATCTGGGTACCAACAACCTGCATGCATCATATGTCCTAGGGGGCGCTACACTGGCGGATTCACTTGTTGAGAAGGATCTGGGTGTACTTGTAAATCATAAACTCAATAACAGCATGCAGTGTCAATCAGCTGCTTCAAAGGCCAGCAGGATATTGTCGTGTATTAAAAGAGGCATGGACTCGCGGGACAGGGATGTAATATTACCACTTTACAAAGCATTAGTGAGGCCTCATCTAGAATATGCAGTCCAGTTCTGGGCTCCAGTTCATAGAAAGGATGCCCTGGAGTTGGAAAAAATACAAAGAAGAGCAACGAAGCTAATAAGGGGCATGGAGAATTTAAGTTATGAGGAAAGATTGAAAGAATTAAACCTATTTAGCCTTGAAAAAAGACGACTAAGGGGGGACATGATTAACTTATATAAATATATTAATGGCACATACAAAAAATATGGTGAAATCCTGTTCCATGTAAAACCCCCTCAAAAAACAAGGGGGCACTCCCTCCGTCTGGAGAAAAAAAGGTTCAACCTGCAGAGGCGACAAGGCTTCTTTACAGTGAGAACTGTGAATCTATGGAATAGCCGAGCGCAGGAGCCGTCACAGCAGGGACAGGAGACACCGCAGGAGCCGTCACAGCAGGGACAGGAGATGGGTTTAAAAAAGGGTTAGATAATTTCCTAGAACAAAAAAATATGATCTCCTATGTGTAGAAATTTTTCCTTCCCTTTTCCCATCCCTTGGTTGAACTTGATGGACATGTGTCTTTTTTCAGCCGTACTAACTATGTAACTATGTAACAGTATAATGCCCCCATACAGTATAATGTCCCCATACAGTGTAATGCCCCCATACAGTATAATGCCCCCATACAGTGTAATGTCCCCATACAGTGTAATGTCCCCATACAGTATAATGTCCCCATATAGTATAATGCCCCCATACAGTATAATGCCTCCATACAGTATAATGTCCCCATACAGTATAATGCCCCCATGCAGTATAATGTCCCCATACAGTATAATGCCTCCATACAGTATAATGCCCCCATACAGTATAATGCCTCCATACAGTATAATGCCCCCATACAGCATAATGTCACCATACAGCATAATGCCCCCATACAGTATAATGCCCCCGTACAGTATAATGTCCCCATACAGTGTAATACCCCCATACAGTGAAATGCCCCCATACAGTGTAATGTCCCCATACAGTATAATGTCCCCATACAGTATAATGCTCCCATATAGTATAATGTCCCCATACAGTATAATGCCCCATGCAGTATAATGCCCCCATGCAGTATAATGCCCCCATACAGTATAATGCCCCCATACAGTATAATGCCCCCATACAGTATAATGCCCCATACAGTATAATGCCCCCATACAGTATAATGTCCCATACAGTATAATGTCCCCATACAGTATAATGTCCCCATACAGTATAATGCCCCCATACAGTATAATGCCCCCATACAGTATAATGCCCCCATACAGTATAATGTCCCCATACAGTATAATGTCCCCATACAGTATAATGTCCCCATACAGTATAATGTCCCCATACAGTATAATGCCCCCATACAGTACAATGCCCCCATACAGTACAATGCCCCCATACAGTATAATGCCCCCCATACAGTATAATGCCCCCATACAGTATAATGCCCCATACAGTATAATGCCTCTATACAGTATAATGCCACCATACAGTATAATGTCCCCATACAGTACAATGTCCCCCATACAGTACAATGTCCCCCATACAGTATAATGTCCCCATACAGTATAATGCCCCCATACAGTACAATGTCCCCATACAGTATAATGCCCCCATACAGTATAATACCCCATACAGTATAACGCTACCATACAGTATAATGCCCCCATACAGTATAATGTCCCCATACAGTATAATGCCCCCATACAGTATAATGCCCCCATACAGTATAATGTCCCCATACAGTATAATGCCCCCATACAGTATAATGTCCCCATACAGTATAATGTCCCCATACAGTATAATGCCCCATACAGTATAATGCCCCTATACAGTGTAATGCCTCCATACAGTATAATGCCCCCATACAGTATAATGCCCCATACAGTATAATGTCCCCATACAGTATAATGTCCCCATACAGTGTAATGCCCCATACAGTGTAATGTCCCCATACAGTATAATGTCCCCATATAGTATTATGCCCCCATACAGTATAATGCCTCCATACAGTATAATGTCCCCATACAGTATAATGTCCCCATACAGTATAATGCCTCCATACAGTATAATGTCCCCATACAGTATAATGCCTCCATACAGTATAATGCCCCCATACAGTGTAATGTCCCCATACAGTATAATGTCCCCATACAGTATAATGTCCCCATACAGTATAATGTCCCCATACAGTATAATGCTCCCATGCAGTATAATGCTCCCATGCAGTATAATGCCCCCATGCAGTATAATGCCCCCATGCAGTATAATGCCCCCATGCAGTATAATGCCCCCATGCAGTATAATGTCCCCATACAGTATAATGCCCCATACAGTATAATGCCCCCATACAGTATAATGCCCCCATACAGTATAATGCCCCATACATTATAATGTCCCCATACAGTATAATGTCCCCATACAGTATAATGCCCCCATACAGTACAATGTCCCCATACAGTATAATGCCCCCATACAGTATAATGCCCCCATACAGTATAATGTCCCCATACAGTATAATGCCCCATACAGTATAATGCCCCATACAGTATAATGCTTCTATACAGTATAATGCCACCATACAGTATAATGTCCCCATACAGTACAATGTCCCCCATACAGTATAATGCCCCCATACAGTATAATGCCCCCATACAGTACAATGCCCCCCATACAGTATAATACCCCATACAGTATAATGCCTCCATACAGTATAACACCATACAGTATAATGCCCCCATACAGTATAATGTCCCCATACAGTATAATGCCCCCATACAGTATAATGCCCCCATACAGTATAATGCCCCCATACAGTATAATGTCCCCATACAGTATAATGCCCCCATACAGTATAATGCCCCCATACAGTATAATGCCCCCATACAGTATAATGTCCCCATACAGTATAATGTCCCCATACAGTATAATGCCCCATACAGTATAATGCCCCATACAGTGTAATGCCCCTATACAGTGTAATGCCTCCATACAGTATAATGCCCCCATACAGTATAATGCCCCTATACAGTATAATGCCCCCATACAGTATAATGCCCCCATACAGTGTAATGTCCCCATACAGTATAATGTCCCCATACAGTATAATGTCCCCATATAGTATAATGCCCCCATACAGTATAATGCCTCCATACAGTATAATGCCTCCATACAGTATAATGCCTCCATACAGTATAATGCCCCCATACAGTATAATGCCCCCATACAGTATAATGTCCCCATACAGTATAATATCACCATACAGTATAATGTCCCCATGCAGTATAATGCCCCCATACAGTATAATGCTACCATACAGTATAATGCCCCCCCATACAGTATAATGCCCCCATACAGTATAATGCCCCCATACAGTATAATGCTACCATACAGTATAATGCCCCCCCATACAGTATAATGCCCCCATACAGTATAATGCCCTATACAGTATAATGCCTCCATATAGTATAATGCCCCATGCAGTATAATGCCCCCCATACAGTATAATGCCCCCCATACAGTATAATGCCCCCATACAGTATAATGCCCCCATACAGTATAATGCCTCCATACAGTATAATGTCCCCATACAGTATAATGCCTCCATACAGTATAATGCCCCCATACAGTATAATGCCCCCATACAGTATAATGCCCCCATACAGTATAATACCCCCATACAGTATAATGACCCCATACAGTATAATGCCCCCATACAGTATAATGCCCCCATACAGTATAATGCCCCCATACAGTATAATGCCCCATACAGTATAATGCCCCCTATACAGTATAATGCCCCCCATACAGTATAATGCCCCCATACAGTATAATGCCCCCATACAGTATAATGCCCCCATACAGTGCTGGGACCACTATTATTCAACTTATTCATTAATGATATAGAGGATGGGATTAATAGCACTATTTCTATTTTTGCAGATGACACCAAGCTATGCAATATAGTTCAGACTATGGAAGATGTTCATGAATTACAGGCAGATTTAAACAAACTAAGTGTTTGGGCGTCCACTTGGCAGATGAAGTTTAATGTAGATAAATGTAAAGTTATGCATCTGGGTACCAACAACCTGCATGCATCATATGTCCTAGGGGGCGCTACACTGGCGGAGTCACTTGTTGAGAAGGATCTGGGTGTACTTGTAAATCATAAACTCAATAACAGCATGCAATGTCAATCAGCTGCTTCAAAGGCCAGCAGGATATTGTCGTGTATTAAAAGAGGCATGGACTTGCGGGACAGGGAGGTAATATTACCACTTTACAAAGCATTAGTGAGGCCTCATCTAGAATATGCAGTCCAGTTCTGGGCTCCAGTTCATAGAAAGGATGCCCTGGAGTTGGAAAAAATACAAAGAAGAGCAACGAAGCTAATTAGGGGCATGGAGAATTTAAGTTATGAGGAAAGATTGAAAGAATTAAACCTATTTAGCCTTGAAAAAAGAAGACTAAGGGGGGACATGATTAACTTATATAAATATATTAATGGCACATACAAAAAATATGGTGAAATCCTGTTCCTTGTAAAACCCCCTCAAAAAACAAGGGGGCACTCCCTCCGTCTGGAGAAAAAAAGGTTCAACCTGCAGAGGCGACAAGGCTTCTTTACAGTGAGAACTGTGAATCTATGGAATAGCCGAGCGCAGGAGCCGTCACAGCAGGGACAGGAGATGGGTTTAAAAAAGGGTTAGATAATTTCCTAGAACAAAAAAATATGATCTCCTATGTGTAGAAATTTTTCCTTCCCTTTTCCCATCCCTTGGTTGAACTTGATGGACATGTGTCTTTTTTCAGCCGTACTAACTATGTAACTATGTAACAGTATAATGCCCCCATACAGTATAATGTCCCCATACAGTATAATGCCCCCATACAGTATAATGCCCCCATACAGTATCATGTCCCATACAGTATAATGCCCCCATACAGTATAATGCCCCATACAGTATAATGCCCCATACAGTATAATGTCCCCATACAGTATAATGTCCCCATACAGTATAATGTCCCCATACAGTATAATGTCCCCATACAGTATAATGTCCCCATACAGTATAATGTCCCCATACAGTATAATACCCCCATACAGTATAATACCCCCATACAGTATAATACCCCCATACAGTATAATGCCCCCATACAGTATAATGCCCACATACAGCATAATGCCCACATACAGCATAATGCCCCCATACAGCATAATGCCCCCATACAGCATAATGCCCCCATACAGCATAATGCCCCATACAGCATAATGCCCCATACAGTATAATGCCCCCATACAGTATAATGCCCCCATACAGTATAATGCCCCCATACAGTATAATGTCCCATACAGTATAATGTCCCCATACAGTATAATGTCCCCATACAGTATAATGCTAACATACAGTATAATGCCCCATACAGTATAATGCCCCATACAGTATATTGTCCCCATACAGTATATTGTCCCCATACAGTATAATGTCCCATACTGTATAATGTCCCCATACAGTATAATGTCCCCATACAGTATAATGCTCCCATACAGTATAATGTCCCCATACAGTATAATGCCCCATACAGTATAATGCCCCCATGCAGTATAATGTCCCCATACAGTATAATGCCCCCATACAGTATAATGCCCCCATACAGTATAATGCCCCCATACAGTATAATGTCCCCATACAGTATAATGTCCCCATACAGTATAATGTCCCCATACAGTATAATGTCCCCATACAGTACAATGCCCCCATACAGTACAATGCCCCCCATACAGTATAATGCCCCCATACAGTATAATGCCCCCATACAGTATAATGCCCCCATACAGTATAATGCCCCATACAGTATAATGCCACCATACAGTACAATGTCCCCCATACAGTACAATGTCCCCCATACAGTACAATGTCCCCCATACAGTATAATGTCCCCATACAGTATAATGCCCCCATACAGTACAATGTCCCCATACAGTATAATGCCCCCCATACAGTATAATACCCCATACAGTATAACGCTACCATACAGTATAATGCCCCCATACAGTATAATGCCCCCATACAGTGTAATGCCCCATACAGTATAATGTCCCCATACAGTATAATGCCCCATACAGTATAATGTCCCTATACAGTGTAATGCCTCCATACAGTATAATGCCCCCATACAGTATAATGCCCCCATACAGTGTAATGTCCCCATACAGTGTAATGTCCCCATACAGTATAATGTCCCCATACAGTATTATGCCCCCATACAGTATAATGCCTCCATACAGTATAATGTCCCCATACAGTATAATGTCCCCATACAGTATAATGTCCCCATACAGTATAATGTCCCCATACAGTATAATGCCTCCATACAGTGTAATGCCTCCATACAGTATAATGCCCCCATACAGTGTAATGCCCCCATACAGTGTAATGCCCCCATACAGTATAATGTCCCCATACAGTATAATGTCCCCATACAGTATAATGCCCCATACAGTATAATGCCCCCATGCAGTATAATGCCCCCATGCAGTATAATGTCCCCATACAGTATAATGCCCCCATACAGTATAATGCCCCCATACAGTATAATGTCCCCATACAGTATAATGTCCCCATACAGTATAATGTCCCCATACAGTATAATGCCCCCATACAGTACAATGCCCCCATACAGTACAATGTCCCCATACAGTATAATCCCCCCCATACAGTATAATGCCCCCATACAGTATAATGCCCCCATACAGTATAATGCCCCCATACAGTATAATGTCCCCATACAGTATAATGCCCCATACAGTATAATGCTTCTATA
Organism: Rhinoderma darwinii; assembly: GCF_050947455.1. NCBI lineage: Eukaryota > Metazoa > Chordata > Amphibia > Anura > Rhinodermatidae > Rhinoderma > Rhinoderma darwinii. The sequence goes on from NC_134687.1 coordinate 666,318,792, forward strand.
CAGTATAATGCCACCATACAGTATAATGTCCCCATACAGTACAATGTCCCCCATACAGTATAATGTCCCCATACAGTATAATGCCCCCATACAGTACAATGCCCCCATACAGTATAATACCCCATACAGTATAATGCCTCCATACAGTATAACACCATACAGTATAATGTCCCCATACAGTATAATGTCCCCATACAGTATAATGCCCCCATACAGTATAATGCCCCCATACAGTATAATGCCCCCATACAGTATAATGTCCCCATACAGTATAATGTCCCCATACAGTATAATGCCCCCATACAGTATAATGTCCCCATACAGTATAATGCCCCATACAGTATAATGCCCCATACAGTGTAATGCCCCTATACAGTGTAATGCCCCCATACAGTATAATGCCCCCATACAGTATAATGCCCCCATACAGTATAATGCCCTTATACAGTATAATGCCCCTATACAGTGTAATGTCCCCATACAGTATAATGTCCCCATACAGTATAATGTCCCCATACAGTATAATGCCCCCATACAGTATAATGCCCCCATACAGTATAATGCCTCCATACAGTATAATGCCTCCATACAGTATAATGTCCCCATACAGTATAATGCCCCCATACAGTATAATGCCCCCATACAGTATAATGCCCCCATACAGTATAATGCCCCCATACAGTATAATGCCCCCCATACAGTATAATGCCCCCATACAGTATAATGCCCTATACAGTATAATGCCTCCATATAGTATAATGCCCCATACAGTATAATGCCCCCCATACAGTATAATGCCCCCCATACAGTATAATGCCCCCATACAGTATAATGCCCCATACAGTATAATGCTTCTATACAGTATAATGCCACCATACAGTACAATGTCCCCCATACAGTACAATGTCCCCCATACAGTACAATGTCCCCCATACAGTTCAATGTCCCCCATACAGTATAATGTCCCCATACAGTACAATGTCCCCATACAGTATAATGCCCCCCATACAGTATAATACCCCATACAGTATAACGCTACCATACAGTATAATGCCCCCATACAGTATAATGTCCCCATACAGTATAATGCCCCCATACAGTATAATGCCCCCATACAGTATAATGCCCCCATACAGTATAATGTCCCCATACAGTATAATGCCCCCATACAGTACAATGTCCCCATACAGTATAATGCCCCCCATACAGTATAATGCCCCCATACAGTATAATGCCCCCATACAGTATAATGCCCCCATACAGTATAATGCCCCCATACAGTATAATGCCCCATACAGTATAATGCTTCTATACAGTATAATGCCACCATACAGTACAATGTCCCCCATACAGTACAATGTCCCCCATACAGTACAATGTCCCCCATACAGTATAATGTCCCCATACAGTATAATGCCCCCATACAGTACAATGTCCCCATACAGTATAATGCCCCCCATACAGTATAATACCCCATACAGTATAACGCTACCATACAGTATAATGCCCCCATACAGTATAATGTCCCCATACAGTATAATGCCCCCATACAGTATAATGCCCCCATACAGTATAATGCCCCCATACAGTATAATGCCCCCATACAGTATAATGTCCCCATACAGTATAATGGCCCCATACAGTATAATGGCCCCATACAGTATAATGCCCCCATACAGTATAATGCCCCCATACAGTATAATGCCCCCATACAGTATAATGCCCCCATACAGTATAATGTCCCCATACAGTGTAATGCCCCATACAGTGTAATGCCCCATACAGTATAATGTCCCCATACAGTATAATGCCCCATACAGTATAATGTCCCTATACAGTGTAATGCCTCCATACAGTATAATGCCCCCATACAGTATAATGCCCCCATACAGTGTAATGTCCCCATACAGTGTAATGTCCCCATACAGTATAATGTCCCCATACAGTATTATGCCCCCATACAGTATAATGTCCCCATACAGTATAATGTCCCCATACAGTATAATGTCCCCATACAGTATAATGTCCCCATACAGTATAATGCCTCCATACAGTATAATGCCTCCATACAGTATAATGCCCCCATACAGTGTAATGCCCCCATACAGTGTAATGTCCCCATACAGTATAATGTCCCCATACAGTATAATGCTCCCATACAGTATAATGTCCCCATACAGTATAATGCCCCATACAGTATAATGCCCCCATGCAGTATAATGTCCCCATACAGTATAATGCCCCCATACAGTATAATGCCCCCATACAGTATAATGCCCCCATACAGTATAATGCCCCATACAGTATAATGCCCCATACAGTATAATGTCCCCATACAGTATAATGTCCCCATACAGTATAATGCCCCCATACAGTACAATGCCCCCATACAGTACAATGCCCCCATACAGTACAATGCCCCCATACAGTACAATGCCCCCCATACAGTATAATGCCCCCATACAGTATAATGCCCCCATACAGTATAATGTCCCCATACAGTATAATGCTTCTATACAGTATAATGCCACCATACAGTATAATGTCCCCATACAGTACAATGTCCCCCATACAGTATAATGCCCCCATACAGTACAATGCCCCCCATACAGTATAATACCCCATACAGTATAATGCCTCCATACAGTATAACACCATACAGTATAATGCCCCCATACAGTATAATGCCCCCATACAGTATAATGCCCCCATACAGTATAATGCCCCCATACAGTATAATGCCCCCATACAGTATAATGCCCCCATACAGTATAATGGCCCCATACAGTATAATGCCCCATACAGTGTAATGCCCCTATACAGTGTAATGCCTCCATACAGTATAATGCCCCCATACAGTATAATGCCCCTATACAGTATAATGCCCCTATACAGTGTAATGTCCCCATACAGTATAATGTCCCCATACAGTATAATGTCCCCATATAGTATAATGCCCCCATACAGTATAATGCCTCCATACAGTATAATGCCCCCATACAGTATAATGTCCCCATACAGTATAATGCCCCATACAGTATAATGTCCCCATACAGTATAATGTCCCCATACAGTATAATGTCCCCATACAGTATAATGTCCCCATACAGTATAATGTCCCCATACAGTATAATGCCCCCATACAGTATAATGCCCCCCCATACAGTATAATGCCCCCATACAGTATAATGCCTCCATACAGTATAATGCCCCCCATACAGTATAATGCCCCCCATACAGTATAATGCCCCCCATACAGTATAATGCCCCCATACAGTATAATGCCCCCATACAGTATAATGCCCCCATACAGTATAATGCCCCCATGCAGTATAATGCCCCCCATACAGTATAATGCCCCCCATACAGTATAATGCCCCCCATACAGTATAATGCCCCCATACAGTATAATGCCCCCATACAGTATAATGCCTCCATACAGTATAATGTCCCCATACAGTATAATGCCTCCATACAGTATAATGCCCCCATACAGTATAATGCCCCCATACAGTATAATACCCCCATACAGTATAATGACCCCATACAGTATAATGCCCCCATACAGTATAATGCCCCCATACAGTATAATGCCCCCATACAGTATAATGCCCCATACAGTATAATGCCCCCTATACAGTATAATGCCCCCCATACAGTATAATGCCCCCATACAGTATAATGCCCCCATACAGTATAATGCCCCCATACAGTGCTGGGACCACTATTATTCAACTTATTCATTAATGATATAGAGGATGGGATTAATAGCACTATTTCTATTTTTGCAGATGACACCAAGCTATGCAATATAGTTCAGACTATGGAAGATGTTCATGAATTACAGGCAGATTTAAACAAACTAAGTGTTTGGGCGTCCACTTGGCAGATGAAGTTTAATGTAGATAAATGTAAAGTTATGCATCTGGGTACCAACAACCTGCATGCATCATATGTCCTAGGGGGCGCTACACTGGCGGAGTCACTTGTTGAGAAGGATCTGGGTGTACTTGTAAATCATAAACTCAATAACAGCATGCAATGTCAATCAGCTGCTTCAAAGGCCAGCAGGATATTGTCGTGTATTAAAAGAGGCATGGACTCGCGGGACAGGGATGTAATATTACCACTTTACAAAGCATTAGTGAGGCCTCATCTAGAATATGCAGTCCAGTTCTGGGCTCCAGTTCATAGAAAGGATGCCCTGGAGTTGGAAAAAATACAAAGAAGAGCAACGAAGCTAATTAGGGGCATGGAGAATTTAAGTTATGAGGAAAGATTGAAAGAATTAAACCTATTTAGCCTTGAAAAAAGACGACTAAGGGGGGACATGATTAACTTATATAAATATATTAATGGCACATACAAAAAATATGGTGAAATCCTGTTCCTTGTAAAACCCCCTCAAAAAACAAGGGGGCACTCCCTCCGTCTGGAGAAAAAAAGGTTCAACCTGCAGAGGCGACAAGGCTTCTTTACAGTGAGAACTGTGAATCTATGGAATAGCCGAGCGCAGGAGCCGTCACAGCAGGGACAGGAGATGGGTTTAAAAAAAGGGTTAGATAATTTCCTAGAACAAAAAAATATGATCTCCTATGTGTAGAAATTTTTCCTTCCCTTTTCCCATCCCTTGGTTGAACTTGATGGACATGTGTCTTTTTTCAGCCGTACTAACTATGTAACTATGTAACAGTATAATGCCCCCATACAGTATAATGTCCCCATACAGTATAATGCCCCCATACAGTATAATGCCCCCATACAGTATAATGTCCCATACAGTATAATGCCCCCATACAGTATAATGCCCCATACAGTATAATGCCCCATACAGTATAATGCCCCATACAGTATAATGTCCCCATACAGTATAATGTCCCCATACAGTATAATGTCCCCATACAGTATAATGTCCCCATACAGTATAATGTCCCCATACAGTATAATACCCCCATACAGTATAATACCCCCATACAGTATAATGCCCCCATACAGTATAATGCCCCCATACAGTATAATGCCCCCATACAGTATAATGCCCCCATACAGTATAATGCCCCCATACAGCATAATGCCCCCATACAGCATAATGCCCCCATACAGCATAATGCCCCATACAGCATAATGCCCCATACAGTATAATGCCCCATACAGTATAATGCCCCCATACAGTATAATGCCCCCATACAGTATAATGCCCCCATACAGTATAATGCCCCCATACAGTATAATGCCCCCAACAGTATAATGCCCCCAACAGTATAATGCCCCATACAGTATAATGCCCCATACAGTATAATGCCCCCATACAGCATAATGCCCCCATACAGCATAATGCCCCCATACAGCATAATGCCCCCATACAGTATAATGCCCCCATACAGTATAATGTCCCCATACAGTATAATGCCCCATGCAGTATAATGCCCCATGCAGTGTAATGCCCCATGCCGTGTAATGCCCCATGCCGTGTAATGCCCCCATGCCGTGTAATGCCCCCATGCCGTGTAATGCCCCCATGCCGTGTAATGCCCCCATGCCGTGTAATGCCCCCATTGCCGTGTAATGCCCCCATGCAGTCTAATTCCCCATGCAGTCTAATTCCCCATGCAGTCTAATTCCCCATGCAGTCTAATTCCCCATGCAGCGTAATGCCCCCATGCAGCGTAATGCCCCCATGCAGCGTAATGCCCCATATACAGCGTAATGCCCCCATGCAGTATAATGCCCCCATAGCTGCCCCCATACAGTTTAATGCCCCCATACAGTATAATGCCCCCATACAGTATAATGCCCCCATACAGTATATTGTCCCCATAGCTGCCCCCGTACAGTATAATGCCCCCATACAGTATAATGGCCCCTCACAGTATAATGCCCCCTCACAGTATAATGCCCCCATACAGTATAATGCCCCCTCACAGTATAATGCCCCCTCACAGTATAATGCCCCCTCACAGTATAATGCCCCCATACAGTATAATGCCCCCATACAGTATAATGCCCCCATACAGTATTATGCTACCATACAGTATAATGGCCACCATACAGTATAATGGCCACCATACAGTATAATGGCCCCCATACAGTATAATGCCCCCATACAGTATAATGGCCCCATAGCTGCCCCCATACAGTATAATGCCCCCATACAGTATAATGCCCCATACAGTATAATGCCCCTACAGTATAATGTCCCCATAGCTGCCCCCGTACAGTATAATGCCCCCGTACAGTATAATGCCCCCGTACAGTATAATGCCCCCATACGGTATAATGCCCCCATACGGTATAATGCCCCCATACAGTATAATGCCCCCTCACAGTATAATGCCCCCTCACAGTATAATGCCCCCTCACAGTATAATGCCCTCATACAGTATAATGCCCCCATACAGTATAATGCCCCCATACAGTATAATGCCCCCATACAGTATAATGCCACCATACAGTATAATGCCACCATACAGTATAATGGCCCCATAGCTGCCCCCATACAGTATAATGTCCCCATACAGTATAAGGCCCCCATGCCGTATAAGGCCCCCATGCCGTATAAGGCCCCCATGCCGTATAAGGCCCCCATGCCGTATAAGGCCCCCACGCCGTATAATGGCCCCCACGCCGTATAATGGCCCCCACGCCGTATAATGGCCCCCACGCCGTATAATGGCCCCCACGCCGTATAATGGCCCCCACGCCGTATAATGGCCCCCACGCCGTATAATGGCCCCCATGCCGTATAATGGCCCCCATACAGTATAATGGCCCCATAGCTGCCCCCATACAGTGTAATGCCCCCATACAGTATAATGCCCCCATACAGCATAATGCCCCCATACAGCATAATGCCCCCATACAGCATAATGCCCCATACAGCATAATGCCCCATACAGTATAATGCCCCATACAGTATAATGCCCCCATACAGTATAATGCCCCCATACAGTATAATGCCCCCATACAGTATTATGCCCCCTACAGTATAATGCCCCATACAGTATAATGCCCCATACAGTATAATGCCCCCATACAGTATAATGCCCCCATACAGTATAATGCCCCCATACAGCATAATGCCCCCATACAGTATAATGCCCCCATACAGTATAATGTCCCCATACAGTATAATGCCCCCATACAGTATAATGCCCCATGCAGTATAATGCCCCATGCAGTGTAATGCCCCCATGCCGTGTAATGCCCCCATGCCGTGTAATGCCCCCATGCCGTGTAATGCCCCCATGCCGTGTAATGCCCCCATGCCGTGTAATGCCCCCATGCCGTGTAATGCCCCCATGCCGTGTAATGCCCCCATGCAGTCTAATTCCCCATGCAGCGTAATGCCCCCATGCAGCGTAATGCCCCCATGCAGCGTAATGCCCCATATACAGCGTAATGCCCCCATGCAGTATAATGCCCCCATAGCTGCCCCCATACAGTTTAATGCCCCCATACAGTATAATGCCCCCATACAGTATAATGCCCCCATACAGTATATTGTCCCCATAGCTGCCCCCGTACAGTATAATGCCCCCATACAGTATAATGGCCCCTCACAGTATAATGCCCCCTCACAGTATAATGCCCCCATACAGTATAATGCCCCCTCACAGTATAATGCCCCCTCACAGTATAATGCCCCCTCACAGTATAATGCCCCCTCACAGTATAATGCCCCCATACAGTATAATGCCCCCATACAGTATAATGCCACCATACAGTATTATGCTACCATACAGTATAATGGCCACCATACAGTATAATGGCCACCATACAGTATAATGGCCCCCATACAGTATAATGCCCCCATACAGTATAATGGCCCCATAGCTGCCCCCATACAGTATAATGCCCCCATACAGTATAATGCCCCATACAGTATAATGCCCCTACAGTATAATGTCCCCATAGCTGCCCCCGTACAGTATAATGCCCCCGTACAGTATAATGCCCCCGTACAGTATAATGCCCTCATACGGTATAATGCCCCCATACGGTATAATGCCCCCATACGGTATAATGCCCCCATACGGTATAATGCCCCCATACAGTATAATGCCCCCTCACAGTATAATGCCCTCATACAGTATAATACCCTCATACAGTATAATGCCCCCATACAGTATAATGCCCCCATACAGTATAATGCCCCCATACAGTATAATGCCACCATACAGTATAATGGCCCCATAGCTGCCCCCATACAGTATAATGTCCCCATGCCGTATAAGGCCCCCATGCCGTATAAGGCCCCCACGCCGTATAATGGCCCCCACGCCGTATAATGGCCCCCACGCCGTATAATGGCCCCCACGCCGTATAATGGCCCCCACGCCGTATAATGGCCCCCATGCCGTATAATGGCCCCCATACAGTATAATGGCCCCATAGCTGCCCCCATACAGTGTAATGTCCCCATACAGTATAATGCCCCCATACAGTATAATGCCCCCATGCAGTATAATGCCCCCATGCAGTATAATGCCCCCATGCAGTATAATGCCCCCATGCCGTATAAGGCCCCCATGCCGTATAAGGCCCCCATGCCGTATAAGGCCCCCATGCCGTATAATGGCCCCCATGCCGTATAATGGCCCCCATGCCGTATAATGGCCCCCATGCCGTATAATGGCCCCCATGCCGTATAATGGCCCCCATGCCGTATAATGGCCCCATGCCGTATAATGGCCCCCATGCCGTATAATGGCCCCATGCCGTATAATGGCCCCATGCCGTATAATGGCCCCCATGCCGTATAATGGCCCCCATGCCGTATAATGGCCCCCATGCCGTATAATGGCCCCCCCATGCCGTATAATGGCCCCCCCATGCCGTATAATGGCCCCCCCATGCCGTATAATGGCCCCCCCATGCCGTATAATGGCCCCCCCATGCCGTATAATGGCCCCCCCATGCCGTATCATGCCCCCCCCCCATTCGGTATCATGCCCCCCCCATGCGGTATCATGCGCCCCCAATGCGGTATCATGTCGCCCCCCATGCGGTATCATGTCGCCCCCCATGCGGTATCATGTCGCCCCCCATGCGGTATCATGTCGCCCCCCATGCGGTATCATGTCGCCCCCCATGCTGTATCATGTCGCCCCCCATGCTGTATCATGTCGCCCCCCATGCAGTATCATGTCGCCCCCCATGCAGTATCATGTCGCCCCCCATGCAGTATCATGTCGCCCCCCATGCAGTATCATGTCGCCCCCCATGCAGTATCATGTCGCCCCCCATGCAGTATCATGTCGCCCCCCATGCAGTATCATGTCGCCCCCATACAGTATCATGTCCCCATACAGTGTAATGGCCCCCATACAGTGTAATGCCCCCATACAGTATAATGCCCCATACAGTATAATGCCCCTACAGTATAATGTCCCCATAGCTGCCCCCGTACAGTATAATGCCCCCGTACAGTATAATGCCCCCGTACGGTATAATGCCCTCATACGGTATAATGCCCCCATACGGTATAATGCCCCCATACGGTATAATGCCCCCTCACAGTATAATGCCCCCTCACAGTATAATGCCCCCTCACAGTATAATGCCCTCATACAGTATAATGCCCTCATACAGTATAATGCCCCCATACAGTATAATGCCCCCATACAGTATAATGCCCCCATACAGTATAATGCCACCATACAGTATAATGCCACCATACAGTATAATGCCACCATACAGTATAATGGCCCCATAGCTGCCCCCATACAGTATAATGTCCCCATACAGTATAAGGCCCCCATGCAGTATAAGGCCCCCATGCCGTATAATGGCCCCCATGCCGTATAATGGCCCCCATGCCGTATAATGGCCCCCATGCCGTATAATGGCCCCCATGCCGTATAATGGCCCCCATACAGTATAATGGCCCCATAGCTGCCCCCATACAGTGTAATGTCCCCATACAGTATAATGCCCCCATGCAGTATAATGCCCCCATGCAGTATAATGCCCCCATGCCGTATAAGGCCCCCATGCCGTATAAGGCCCCCATGCCGTATAAGGCCCCCATGCCGTATAAGGCCCCCATGCCGTATAATGGCCCCCATGCCGTATAATGGCCCCCATGCCGTATAATGGCCCCCCCATGCCGTATAATGGCCCCCCCATGCCGTATAATGGCCCCCCCATGCCGTATAATGGCCCCCCCATGCCGTATAATGGCCCCCCCATGCCGTATCATGCCCCCCCCCATTCGGTATCATGCCCCCCCCATTCGGTATCATGCCCCCCCCATTCGGTATCATGCCCCCCCATGCGGTCTCATGCGCCCCCAATGCGGTCTCATGCGCCCCCAATGCGGTATCATGTCGCCCCCCATGCGGTATCATGTCGCCCCCCATGCGGTATCATGTCGCCCCCCATGCTGTATCATGTCGCCCCCCATGCTGTATCATGTCGCCCCCCATGCTGTATCATGTCGCCCCCCATGCTGTATCATGTCGCCCCCCATGCAGTATCATGTCGCCCCCCATGCAGTATCATGTCGCCCCCCATGCAGTATCATGTCGCCCCCCATGCAGTATCATGTCGCCCCCCATGCAGTATCATGTCCCCATACAGTGTAATGGCCCCCATACAGTGTAATGCCCCCATACAGTATAATGCCCCATACAGTATAATGCCCCTACAGTATAATGTCCCCATAGCTGCCCCCGTACAGTATAATGCCCCCGTACGGTATAATGCCCCCATACGGTATAATGCCCCCATACGGTATAATGCCCCCATACGGTATAATGCCCCCTCACAGTATAATGCCCCCTCACAGTATAATGCCCCCTCACAGTATAATGCCCCCATACAGTATAATGCCCCCATACAGTATAATGCCCCCATACAGTATAATGCCACCATACAGTATAATGCCACCATACAGTATAATGGCCCCATAGCTGCCCCCATACAGTATAATGTCCCCATACAGTATAAGGCCCCCATGCCGTATAATGGCCCCCATGCCGTATAATGGCCCCCATGCCGTATAATGGCCCCCATGCCGTATAATGGCCCCCATGCCGTATAATGGCCCCCATGCCGTATAATGGCCCCCATGCCGTATAATGGCCCCCATGCCGTATAATGGCCCCCATACAGTATAATGGCCCCATAGCTGCCCCCATACAGTGTAATGTCCCCATACAGTATAATGCCCCCATACAGTATAATGCCCCCATGCCGTATAAGGCCCCCATGCCGTATAAGGCCCCCATGCCGTATAAGGCCCCCATGCCGTATAAGGCCCCCATGCCGTATAATGGCCCCCATGCCGTATAATGGCCCCCATGCCGTATAATGGCCCCCATGCCGTATAATGGCCCCCATGCCGTATAATGGCCACCATGCCGTATAATGGCCCCCATGCCGTATAATGGCCCCCATGCCGTATAATGGCCCCCATGCCGTATAATGGCCCCCATGCCGTATAATGGCCCCCCCATGCCGTATAATGGCCCCCCCCATGCCGTATAATGGCCCCCCCCATGCCGTATCATGCCCCCCCCCATTCGGTATCATGCCCCCCCCATTCGGTATCATGCCCCCCCATGCGGTATCATGCGCCCCCAATGCGGTATCATGCGCCCCCAATGCGGTATCATGTCGCCCCCCATGCGGTATCATGTCGCCCCCCATGCGGTATCATGTCGCCCCCCATGCGGTATCATGTCGCCCCCCATGCGGTATCATGTCGCCCCCCATGCTGTATCATGTCGCCCCCCATGCAGTATCATGTCGCCCCCCATGCAGTATCATGTCGCCCCCCATGCAGTATCATGTCGCCCCCCATGCAGTATCATGTCGCCCCCCATGCAGTATCATGTCGCCCCCCATGCAGTATCATGTCGCCCCCATACAGTATCATGTCCCCATACAGTGTAATGGCCCCCATACAGTGTAATGCCCCCATACAGTATAATGCCCCATACAGTATAATGCCCCTACAGTATAATGTCCCCATAGCTGCCCCCGTACAGTATAATGCCCCCGTACAGTATAATGCCCCCGTACGGTATAATGCCCTCATACGGTATAATGCCCCCATACGGTATAATGCCCCCATACGGTATAATGCCCCCTCACAGTATAATGCCCCCTCACAGTATAATGCCCTCATACAGTATAATGCCCTCATACAGTATAATGCCCCCATACAGTATAATGCCCCCATACAGTATAATGCCACCATACAGTATAATGGCCCCATAGCTGCCCCCATACAGTATAATGTCCCCATGCAGTATAAGGCCCCCATGCAGTATAAGGCCCCCATGCCGTATAATGGCCCCCATGCCGTATAATGGCCCCCATGCCGTATAATGGCCCCCATGCCGTATAATGGCCCCCATACAGTATAATGGCCCCATAGCTGCCCCCATTCAGTGTAATGTCCCCATACAGTATAATGCCCCCATACAGTATAATGCCCCCATGCCGTATAAGGCCCCCATGCCGTATAAGGCCCCCATGCCGTATAAGGCCCCCATGCCGTATAAGGCCCCCATGCCGTATAAGGCCCCCATGCCGTATAAGGCCCCCATGCCGTATAAGGCCCCCATGCCGTATAATGGCCCCCATGCCGTATAAGGCCCCCATGCCGTATAATGGCCCCCATGCCGTATAATGGCCCCCCATGCCGTATAATGGCCCCCCCATGCCGTATAATGGCCCCCCCATGCCGTATAATGGCCCCCCCATGCCGTATAATGGCCCCCCCATGCCGTATCATGCCCCCCCATTCGGTATCATGCCCCCCCCATTCGGTATCATGCCCCCCCATGCGGTCTCATGCGCCCCCAATGCGGTATCATGTCGCCCCCCATGCGGTATCATGTCGCCCCCCATGCGGTATCATGTCGCCCCCCATGCTGTATCATGTCGCCCCCCATGCTGTATCATGTCGCCCCCATGCTGTATCATGTCGCCCCCCATGCTGTATCATGTCGCCCCCCATGCAGTATCATGTCGCCCCCCATGCAGTATCATGTCGCCCCCCATGCAGTATCATGTCGCCCCCCATGCAGTATCATGTCGCCCCCCATGCAGTATCATGTCGCCCCCCATGCAGTATCATGTCGCCCCCCATGCAGTATCATGTCGCCCCCCATGCAGTATCATGTCCCCATACAGTGTAATGGCCCCCATACAGTGTAATGCCCCCATACAGTATAATGCCCCATACAGTATAATGCCCCTACAGTATAATGTCCCCATAGCTGCCCCCGTACAGTATAATGCCCCCGTACGGTATAATGCCCCCGTACGGTATAATGCCCTCATACGGTATAATGCCCCCATACGGTATAATGCCCCCATACGGTATAATGCCCCCTCACAGTATAATGCCCCCTCACAGTATAATGCCCCCTCACAGTATAATGCCCCCTCACAGTATAATGCCCTCATAAAGTATAATGCCCCCATACAGTATAATGCCCCCATACAGTATAATGCCCCCATACAGTATAATGCCACCATACAGTATAATGCCACCATACAGTATAATGGCCCCATAGCTGCCCCCATACAGTATAAGGCCCCCATGCAGTATAAGGCCCCCATGCAGTATAAGGCCCCCATGCCATATAATGGCCCCCATGCCGTATAATGGCCCCCATGCCGTATAATGGCCCCCATGCCGTATAATGGCCCCCATGCCGTATAATGGCCCCCATACAGTATAATGGCCCCATAGCTGCCCCCATACAGTGTAATGTCCCCATACAGTATAATGCCCCCATACAGTATAATGCCCCCATGCAGTATAATGCCCCCATGCAGTATAAGGCCCCCATGCCGTATAAGGCCCCCATGCCGTATAAGGCCCCCATGCCGTATAAGGCCCCCATGCCGTATAATGGCCCCCATGCCGTATAATGGCCCCCATGCCGTATAATGGCCCCCATGCCGTATAATGGCCCCCATGCCGTATAATGGCCACCATGCCGTATAATGGCCCCCATGCCGTATAATGGCCCCCATGCCGTATAATGGCCCCCATGCCGTATAATGGCCCCCATGCCGTATAATGGCCCTCCCATGCCGTATAATGGCCCCCCCCCATGCCGTATAATGGCCCCCCCATGCCGTATCATGCCCCCCCCCATTCGGTATCATGCCCCCCCCATTCGGTATCATGCCCCCCCCATGCGGTATCATGCGCCCCCAATGCGGTATCATGTCGCCCCCCATGCGGTATCATGTCGCCCCCCATGCGGTATCATGTCGCCCCCCATGCTGTATCATGTCGCCCCCCATGCTGTATCATGTCGCCCCCCATGCAGTATCATGTCGCCCCCCCATGCAGTATCATGTCGCCCCCCCATGCAGTATCATGTCGCCCCCCATGCAGTATCATGTCGCCCCCCATGCAGTATCATGTCGCCCCCATACAGTATCATGTCCCCATACAGTGTAATGGCCCCCATACAGTGTAATGCCCCCTTACAGTATGGGGGCATTATACTGTATAATGCCCCATACAGTATAATTCTACCATACAGTATAACGGCCCCATTACTGCCCCCATACAGTGTAATGCCCCCGTACTGTACACTGCCCCCATACAGTATAATGCCCCTATACAGTATAATACCCCCATGGCTGTGCAATACATTATAATGCCCCATAGCTGCCCCATACAGTATAATCCCCCCATAGCTTCCCCCATACAGTATAATGCCCCCTTAGCTGCCCCTAGTGCCAGTGCCCATGTAGATAGTGCCACACTTCCTGCATATAGCGCTACCCCCCCCTGTAGCCATTGGGACTCCCCCAAGGAGTAGAATCCCCGGCCAGAGCATCGGAGGAGCCATTGACGACCCTGTCCATATATGGCGCTGTGCCCGGAGAGTCTTCTGTGCTAATGCTGAGGCAGGGAGCTGACAGTTCCCTGCTTTAGCATTGGCTTCAACTGTATCTGCGTCCTGAGGATGCAGATACAGTTGACACACGAGATCCGGGGCATACCACCGGCCTCCCAGGACAGCGGGACACCACCCGAAATCCGTGACTGTCCTGCTGTATCTGGGACGGTTGGGAGGTACAGGTACATACAACTTATTCACTGACTTTTGTACATTTCTTGTTAATGTCGTTCACCGTGCGGTTTAAGGGAATTTTCACACGTAGCGAATACGACCCAGAACACGCCCCTGCTCTTCCGGCTGTGTCCAGATGACCCCTATAATGACATGTGACCTCTCCAGCCTGTGATTGGCTGCAGGGATCACATGACACCTTCTTTATATATGTGTAACCTGCAGCGTTGCTGTGAACACGCGGTGGAGCCGCAGAGGATTCTGGGAACAATGGCGTTTGTTGCGGATCTTGACATTCCCAATGAACTTAATGGGGAAATTCTGCAACAAATCCGCCGCATATCCCCGGTATAAATCCGATATCCTGCGTATTTATAATCCGCACCGGAGGTTAACCCCTTAATGACCAGGCCAGTTTAGATTTAGTTTTTCCCTCCTTTCTTAACTTTTTAAATTTTTTCGTTGATAGAGCGGTGTTGGGGATTATTTTTTACGGGGCGGGTTGTAGCAATTCATGTTTTGTTTGTTGCGGCGTCCACCGTGCGGGGTAAATAATGTTATATTGTAATGGTTTTGACTTTTACGGATGCGGTGATCCCACTTATGATTATCATTTTTGTTTTTTACATTAATTTAGAGGAAAAAATTTTTTTTTTAAATATAAAATATTTATTACTCCCCTGGGGGACGTGAACTAGTGCTGATTAGATCGCTGGTACAATACACTATAATACAAATGTATCGCAGTATGTCGTGATTAAGATTAAGGGGTTAATAGGAACAGAAAAATGGCGGACCTCCATTACCCCCCCCCCCCCACATGCTGCCATGACAACCATTCATACCCCGTGTTTGCATGGCGAGGGGCCGATGAGTTGTCAGAGAGGACCACCCCCTCTTCTAAAAGCTTAGATTCTGCAGTTGCTATTGACCACAGCATCTAAGTAGTTAAATGTCCGGGATCGGCGCTCTCTCTGATCCTGGCTGTTAGTGCGAGGTGTCCGCTGCCTGTAAACCGCTCCATACTTCTCCCCCCGCACCATGACGTTCAGTGTTGTCATGGGGATGGCCACCTTTGGACATGACTGATGAATTACTGGCGTCTTTCTTGTTAGTATCTAGAAGAGGTTTATGTATTCGCTTATTCAGACGAACGTAAAATACGCGCGTGCAACGCGCGTGATTTTCACGTGCGTTGCCCGTAGCTATATTAGACAATGGGGCCGTGCAGACATGGCAGCGTTTTTTGCGCAGCGTTGCTCCGTTGCAAAAAACTCACGACATGTCCGTTGATTCAGCGTTTTCAACGCATCACGCACCCATTGAAGTCAATGGGTGCGTGAAAACCACGCATGTCGCACGGAAGCACTTCCGTGCGAACTGCGTGTTTGCGCAACAGCTGTCAAAAGGATGAATGTAAACAGAAAAGCATCACGTGCTTTTCTGTTTCCGAACATCCAAACGGAGTGTCTTTGCGATTAGCGAAACCCGACAACCGAAGCTAACTTCACCGGGTTCGGCCAAACTCGTTTTGGCCGAACTCGGCAATAAAAATTCCGGTCCGCGACGTCGGGAGACATTCACTGTGCATGGTGCTGAAAGAGTTAAACTGTTTCAGCACCATGGACAGTGACTTGCGATCCCAAAATACATGAACCTGTAAAAAAAACCGAAGTTCTAACTTATCGATTACTCCTGTCTCCTTCCTGCAGTCCGACCTCCCGGGATGACACTTCAGTTCAAGTGACAGCTCCAGCCAATCACAGGCTGCAGCCAATCACAGGCTGCAGCGGTCACTTGGACTGCCGCGTCATCCAGGGAGGTGGGGCTCGATGTCAAGAGAGGCGCGTCACCAAGGACGCGGCACCAAGGCAACGGCCGGGAAGTTCTCGGTAAGTAGGAACTTTATCTTTTTTTTAACAGGTTTTTCGCTGTTGTGTTCGGCATTCACTGTCGAGGGTGCTGAAAGATTTAGCTCTTTCAGCACCTTGGACAGTGACGGGCCTCGACAAGCCTCATCTCTATGATGCCGGCTGCGCGAAAATCACGCAGCCGCGCATCAGACACGGATGACACACGCAGCTGTCAAATAGTGTTTGCGCGCGCAAAACGCTGCGTTGTTTGCGCGCGCAAAAACGCAACGCTCGTGTGAATCCGGCCTTATGTTGTAGAACTGACATATTGACCCTGACATTGTAGAGAGCGGATGAGATAAATGACGTGATGTGTATAATCTATATCTGTCTTACTAGTGACACCCCGTTATCTGTACAAGACGAATAACTATTTGTAGCACTGTTATAATTCCAGGATCGGCTTTTTATGACCACGGTGGAAATAACCTTCAGTGGTGAGACAAGTCTGACTCCGTATTTCACTCTCACATAAACTCGGGGGAGACGTTGTCCTCGTGTTGGGGTCTCTCTGGAATAACTCGTACACCATCCCGAATAATGTCATCCAGTCCTGACCGCAAATGGGAAGACACTTTACAATAATGTTTCTGAGCTCCTTATTCGTCACGCTGAAAGAAGTCGTAAAATATCATCATTTATAAGTGAAATAGTTAATAGTTTATAGTTCAAAAACATACAGAATAAAACGCTTTGTAAGGTGAAGTTTTTATCACTTCAAAAATAATGACCGGACTTATAAATGATGATATTTTAGTTTTTTTTTCTCTACACAATTGAAATTGACATCTCATCATTACTCCACAATCTCGAGGTCAGGATGATCTCACAGAGGAGCCCCCTCCCAAACACTTAGATGCCTCAGTCGCTATTGACCGCAGCATCGAAGGGGTGAAACGGTTATAATCGTAGTCCTCTCCGGCCTTTGCAGCAGGTGTCTGGTCTTCCCTATGTCATGTGAACAACTCCTGAGCGGTAAATGTCCTGTGCAGGAAGGGGTTAAATGAGTAAAATAAAAGTTTATACAGAATCTTATCCCACAAAACAATGTATCACTCTGCTCCGCTCCACCTGCGCTATAACATGATGATAAGAGATCACACTGCATGTTCCCTATATATAAATACACTTCAGCTGCTGCAGAACCTCACAGTTCATATCAAACACTGACTGCATAGTGTGCACCACGTCTTGTGAGATGTCAGCAATGTCTCCCCAGTATCCGCCATGTGTCAGGTTGTCAGGAGTCAGGTCTTCATTGTCTCGGGGGGATGTCTTCATTTTACTCTTCTCACCTGAGAGATATGCCATAAATGTCTGATATGTGGGGGTCCCACCTCTATGTGCAGAACGACGGTCCCCCGACCCGCCTGGTGAGGTGATGACTACATCCAGGTGGAGAATGAATGGAGAGGTGACCACACATGTGCACGACTCTCTCCATTCACTTGTATAGGAGTTCCAGAAACAACCGAGCACGGCCAGAGGTGGAGCCGCATCTACCAGACATTTCTGGCATCTCCTGGGGAGAAATGTCCGTGTTGAGAATACCCCTTTATTCCATGTGGTGACGGCTGAGAAGATGTTTCTCTCAAATGATGAATAAGTGAGGTTCTGTATGTCACACATGATGATGTCCCCTGTATGATTTCCATCTTCTCCTTTCTTCATAAAGACGTCTGCAGTACTAGATCCTCCAGTTCCTCCAGTTTTCTCATCTTCTCCTCCACAACGTTCCTTCTCCTGAGTGACCCACCAAGGATGGACAAGGACAGGAATGAGATGAGCAGAAGAATATTAGACTTCACCTTGGAGATCATCTACCTGTTGAGCGGAGAGGTAAACTTTTCTACATTTCTCTGCTCTTTTTATTATAGAAGAAATATTATTCTTCAGATCTTCCACCGTTCTTGTAGTCGTCTTTGGCCTCGTTCTATTTCCTCATTGTCTTTTTGTAGGTGAGGTCTCCAGTATTACAGATGCGGGGTCACTAGAGGTCTATACAGCGGGGTCACAATCTCCCTCTCTCTACTGAGTGGGGAATACTGTGTTCAGTTCTCTAAGTGTCTCTCTCCATACACAGGAGTACACAATAGTGAAGAAGACATCGGGTGACTGTACGACTCCCATCATCCATGAGTCAGGAGGATGGAGCAGTAGTCAGAGCCCCATCACAGAGCCTCCCCCTCACTCCCAGATACATGAGAAGAAGATTTTAGAACTGATCTACAAGATGACTGAGCTGCTGACTGGAGAGGTGACACTGCTGGGAATGCTGGGAAATTCTACAGTAACAGCACTGGAGGTGTCTGGGTGATGACTGTATCATTGTGTGTGTCAGGTTCCTATAAGATGTCAGGATGTCGCTCTCTATTTCTCCATGGAGGAGTGGGAGCATCTAGAAGGACACAAGGATCTGTACGAGGAGGTAATGATGGAGGTCTACCTGCCGTGCACATCACAAGGTAAGAAGAGACAGATATTATAGCAGAGGACAGGTCTAGAAGGAGGAGCACAGAGTAAGTTAGAAGCAGAGGACATGTCTAGAAGGAGAACAGGGTAATGTAGAAGCTGAGGACAGGTCTAGAAGGAGGAGCACAGAGTAATGTACAAGCGGAGGACAGGTCTAGAAGGAGGAGCACAGAGTAATGTAGAAGGTGGTGGACTGGTCTAGAAGGAGGAGCACAGAGTAATGTAGAAGCAGAGGACAGGTCTAGAAGGAGGAGCACAGAGTAATGTAGAAGGTAGCGGACAGGTCTAGAAGGAGGAGCACAGAGTAATGTTGAAGCAGAGAACATGTCTAGAAGGAGGAGCACAGAGTAATGTAGAAGCAGAGGACAGGTCTAGAAGGAGCACAGAGTAATGTAGAAGCAAAGGACAGGTCTAGAAGGAGGAGCACAGAGTAATGTAGAAGCAGAGGACAGGTCTAGAAGGAGGAGCACAGTAATGTACAAGCGGAGGACAGGTCTAGAAGGAGGAGCACAGAGTAATGTAGAAGGTGGTGGACAGGTCTAGAAGGAGGAGCACAGAGTAATGTAGAAGCAGAGGACAGGTCTAGAAGGAGCTCAGAGTAATGTAGAAGGTGGTGGACAGGTCTAGAAGGAGGAGCACAGAGTAATGTAGAAGCAGAGGACAGGTCTAGAAGGAGGAGCACAGAGTAATGTAGAAGGTAGCGGACAGGTCTAGAAGGAGGAGCACAGAGTAATGTTGAAGCAGAGGACATGTCTAGAAGGAGGAGCACAGAGTAATGTAGAAGCAGCGGACAGGTCTAGAAGGAGGATCACAGAGTAATGTAGAAGCAGAGGACGGGTCTAGAAGGAGAAGCACAGAGTAATGTAGAAGCAGAGGACATGTCTAGAATGAGGAGCACAGAGTAATGTAGAAGGTGGAGGACAAGTCACACTTGACAGAAGTCTGTGTAAGATGTGGCCTCCCTCGCGGGCACACTGGGCGGCCGATTTCCATGAACCGTGGTAAAACAATCTAGAAGGAATAGGTCAATACTGTAATAAATACAAAATTTAGATGTCTCTGAAGTTCCAGGATCTCTGAGGTAACGTCTAATATCTGTAAAGACTTATATTAGGGGGGTATTAAGTCACATTGACCACCAGTCTGTTCCGTTGGCAGCAAATGACATAGCAGGAGGACCTGAGCAGGTTCTGTCTCTCCATTTACTTGTATAGGAGTTACAGAAACCACCTAACAAGGACACCCAGAGGTGGAGCCGCATCTACCAGACATTTCTGGCCTGTCCTGGGGAGAAATGTCCGTGTTGGGAATACCCCTTTATTCCATGTGGTGACGGCTCTGAGAAGATGTTTCTCTCAATGATGAATAAGTGAGGTTCTGTATGTCACACATGATGTTGTCCCCTGTATGATTTCCATCTTCTCCTTTCTCCATAAAGACGTCTGCAGTACTAGATCCTCCAGTTCCTCCAGTTTTCTCATCTTCTCCTCAACAACGCTCCTTCTCCTGAGTGACCCACCAAGGATGGACAAGGACAGGAATGAGATGAGCAGAAGAATATTAGACTTCACCTTGGAGATGATCTACCTGCTGAGCGGAGAGGTAAACTTTTCTACATTATAGAACAAGTCCCACATAGGGAAGGGACAATACATAATAGGAAGTAATAGGAAGAATCCAGTGTCCTGTATAACAGCGTCCAGACCTTCAAAGTGACGTCAAGAAGCCACCAGCAAAAAAGCTGAAGATCAGCCACCAATATGGTCAGTTAAGTGTCATGTCACCAATGCAGCAATAGTAATGTTGTAGAGCAATGAGAATGACAAGGAACCAGGAGGATCAAGATGACCTCTATATAGAAACATAGAAGATGATGACAGGAGGAGAGCACATGGTCCATCTAGTCCCCCCAATATTATTTCCTTTTTAGTTTTGGCCTCATTCTATTTTCTCAATGTCTTTTTGTAGGTGAGGTCTCCAGTATTATAGATGTGGGGTCACTAGAGCTCTATACAGAGGGGTCACAATCTCCCTCTACTGAGGGGGGAATACTGTGTTCAGTTCTCTAAGTGTCTCTCTCCATACACAGGAGTACACAATAGTGAAGAAGACATCCGGTGACTGTACTACTCCCATCATCCATGATGCAGGAAGATGGAGCAGTAGTCAGAGCCCCATCACAGATCCTCCCCCTCACTCCCGGATACATGAGAAGAAGATCTTAGAACTGATCTACAAGATGACGGAGCTGCTGACTGGAGAGGTGACACTGCTGGGAAATTCTACAGTAACAGCACTGGTAGTGTCTGGGTGATGACTGTATCATTGTGTGTGTCAGGTTCCTATAAGGTGTCAGGATGTCGCTGTCTATTTCTCCATGGAGGAGTGGGAGTATCTAGAAGGACACAAGGATCTGTACGAGGAGGTCATGATGGAGGACTATCTGCCCCGCACATCACAAGGTGAGTAGATATAGATATTATATTTTGTTTGTTTATTTGTTGAAGTGTTAATTTCGTCACGTGCACTATATACAGACAGGTGATTCCTGATCTCTGATCACACGTTCCTTGCTTTGCTGCAGTGCTGCACTAGGTTATGTTCACACACAGAAGTTTCCATATATCTGAATGTGGTTATTTCTTCAGTAGGTGCATGTATTTGTAGTAACCACATTCAGATGAGTTGAATGCAATTTCATCACTGTCCGAACCGTAAAGCCATGGAACCTGCTCCCACAGGATTTGGTAATGGTAAAGTGTGGAGAGAGATAAGAAAGGGTTAAAGATCTTCCTTGTAAGACACAATACACAGGGTCACTGGTAGTAATGAGGAATGTGGATCCAGGGATCTGTTCGATTGTAAGTAAAACAGGTTGAACAATGTGTGTGTGGAGATATAATGCTTTATTTATTTTACTCTCCGTTACATTTTATTTTAAACGTTTTATTGGAATGGAGTTTCAGGGGGATTGAACTCAAGAACAAGCGTAATCCAGCAGCAGGACGCTAGAAATGTAGAAGACCTGGTCAGGGTGGTCATGGACCGTTAAACTTTACGGTTACTGTGCAGGGAGAAGCTGCTGCTCATTACACGCCGTTCTCCCTGCAGTAACACTACTGTCCGAGCTGCGCTCAGTACTTTTCATCCTGCATGAGCACAGCTCTGGACAAGCAGTGAGAGGGTTAAAGAGTGACTTCTATTATATTATATTGTTGGGGTTCATGTAATTGGGAGTTGTGTAATATTACATACATATTAATTATGTGACCGCCCGCAGTTTTGTCCGGTGATATGAGCTGATTGTTGGATCTTTCAGCAGCAGGACCCATGGCGCACGGCTACTCTCTGGACCAGCCTCCTTTGTGCAAATCTTCTCAAAATTAGAACAATTCATTTAGTGTGGATGTGTCAGGTCTCTTATGTTCCCCTATCTCATATGTTCTGAGAAAAACAAGACCAAATACATATAGGTTGGCAGAGAAATAGAACAATAATTTGCTATTAAATTGTCACATGACTAAAACTTTAATGAGGCCACTTCATTTCATTAGGTTCACATTATCAGTACTTGACAGAACACTCTTTCCCCTTAGAACAGCCTGAATTCTTAGTGGAATGATATTACTATGTACTTGAAACCTTTATTCCAGATTCTGATTATTAACTTCACTCTGCCTATTCCACTACATCCCACAGATGTTCTATAAAATTGGGATCCGGCGACTGTTGAGCCATTTGGATATGCAGACCTCATTATCATGTACATTAATTCATCCTGTGATTTGTCTCATGACACATTATCTTGTTAAATGTAGAATGCGGCCAAGATTAGACTGTAACAATATTAAGTTAAGATTGTGTATGCCTCATTAGTATTTAAACAGCCAAATGTGTTGGCAAAGAACAGCCTTCATTGCCAGACAAGGTTCTGCTTTCAAAAAAAATTAGTTTATTAAGTCAAGCTTTATGTAATAAATTAATAGTGGAGGATTGAGTGAAGACCAGAATCCTGGACTGTCATGGATTTATTTAAAAGTGTTATACAAAGCGTTATAAGGCTGGAATGGAGTCAAAAGTCATGGCTTAAACTTCTTCCTGCTTGATCCATTTCTGATTTTGGCTCAAAACACTGCATGTGTGTTTCCAGCCTAATACGAATGTTATAAATTTGTCAACTTTTCTATTGTGAAACAAGATCACATTTTTTTTTTAATCCTAACAGAAAATCCCAGTAAAATCTCTGAGGGAAACTTCACGTTATTGCTAAATTATAACGTAGAAGAAGATATGATGCAGCAGTCTTCAGGAGAAAACCCCATTACCCTTAATCTACATCCAGGACTTCACAGTACAGATCTATCATATAATTTCACTAATCATGAGGAACCTTCTACTAGCCAATCACAGATTGTTACTACAAGTACAGCGCAGAAAGGGGGTAAAATGTTTCTATGTGGTAAACAGTTCACAAAAATCTCAGGTCTTTTAACAAACAGAAGAATTCACACAGGAGAGAAGCCATATTCATGTTCAGAATGTGGGAAATGTTTTACAGATAAATCACATCTTATTACACATGAGAGAAGTCACACAGGAGAGAAGCCGTATTCATGTTCAGAATGTGGGAAATGTTTTACAGATAAATCACATCTTATTACACATGAGAGAAGTCACACAGGAGAGAAGCCGTATTCATGTTCAGAATGTGGGAAATGTTTTACAGTTAAATCAAGTCTTGTTAAACATGAGAGAATTCACAGAGGTGAGAAGCCGTATTCATGTCCAGAATGTGGGAAATGTTTTACAGGTAAATCACATCTTGTTACACATGAGAGAAGTCACACCGGAGAGAAGCCGTATTCATGTTCAGAATGTGGGAAATATTTTACAGATAAATCAAGTCTTGTTAAACATGAGAGAACTCACACAGGAGAGAAGCCATATTCATGTTCAGAATGTGGGAAATGTTTTACAGATAAATCAAGTCTTGTTATACATGACAGATGTCACACAGGAGAGAAGCCATATTCATGTTCAGAATGTGGTAAATGTTTTACAGTTAAATCAAGTCTTGTTAAACATGAGAGAATTCACACAGGAGAAAAGCCATATTCATGTTCAGAATGTGGGAAATATTTTACAGATAAATCAAGTCTTGTTAAACATGAGAGAACTCACATAGGAGAGAAGCCGTATTCATGTTCAGAATGTGGGAAATATTTTATAGATAAATCAAGTCTTGTTATACATGTGAGAATTCACACAGGAGAGAAGCCATATTCATGTTCAGAATGTGGGAAATGTTTTACAGTTAAATCAAGTCTTGTTAAACATGAGAGAATTCACAGAGGTGAAAAGCCGTATTCATGTCCAGAATGTGGGAAATGTTTTACAGATAAATCACATCTTGTTACACATGGGAGAAGTCACACAGGAGAGAAGCCGTATTCATGTTCAGAATGTGGGAAATGTTTTACAGTTAAATCAAGTCTTGTTAAACATGAGAGAAGTCACAGAGGAGAGAAGCCATATTCATGTTCAGAATGTGGGAAATGTTTTACAGTTAAATCAATTCTTGTTAAACATGAGAGAATTCACAGAGGTGAGAAGCCGTATTCATGTCCAAAATGTGGGAAATGTTTTACAGATAAATCACATCTTGTTACACATGAGAGAAGTCACACAGGAGAGAAGCCATATTCATGTTCAGAATGTGGAAAATATTTTACAGATAAATCAAGTCTTCTTATACATAAGAGAACTCACACAGGAGAGAAGCCATATTCATGTTCAGAATGTGGGAAATGTTTTACCGTTAAATCAAGTCTTGTTAAACATGAGAGAATTCACAGAGGTGAGAAGCCGTATTCATGTCCAGAATGTGGGAAATGTTTTACAGATAAATCACATCTTGTTACACATGGGAGAAGTCACACGGGAGAGAAGCCGTATTCATGTTCACAATGTGGGAAATGGTTTACAGATAAATCAAGTCTTGTTATACATGTGAGAATTCACACAGGAGAGAAGCCATATTCATGTTCAGAATGTGGGAAATGTTTTACAGTTAAATCAAGTCTTGTTAAACATGAGAGAAGTCACACAGGAGAAAAGCCATATTCATGTTCAGGATGTGGGAAATGTTTTACACACAAATCACGTCTTGCTACACATAAGAGAAATCACACCGGGGAGAAGCCGTATTCATGTTCAGAATGTCGGAAATGGTTTACAAAAAAATCAAATCTTCTTTTACATGAGAGAAGTCACACAGGAGAGAAGCCGTATTCATGTTCAGAATGTGGGAAATGTTTTACACATAAATCAAATCTTGTTACACATAAGAGAATTCACACAGGAGAGAAGCCATATTCATGTTCAGAATGTGGGAAATGTTTTACAGTTAAATCAAGTCTTGTTAAACATGAGAGAATTCACACAGGAGAGAAGCCGTATTGATGTTCAGAATGTGGGAAATGTTTTACAGATAAATCAAGTCTTGTTAAACATGAGAGAAGTCACACCGGAGAGAAATTATATTCGTGTTTAGAATGTGGTAAATGTTTTACTACTAAAGGCAAGCTTAGGGCTCATCAGAGAAGTCACACACGGGAGAAACCATTTTGATGTTCTATATGTGAAAGATGTTTTACAAAGAAATTTACATTTTGGATCTCCGCAAAGAATTCACATGGAGTAGAAACCATAATCTTGTTTAGAATGTGGGAAATGCTATAAGCAAAAAAAAATAAAATATTTTAAACATCCGATTATTCACAGACTTTAACACCTTAGTGACCAGCCTATTTTAGGGCTTAATGAACAAGCTATTAAATTTTTCTATTGTCTCATTCAAAGAGCTATAAGTTTTTTATTTTTGTCGACATAGCTGTATAAGGTCTTGTTTTTTTGCAGGAAAAGTTGTATTTTGTGACAGCACCATTTTGGGGTACATAGAATTTATTGATTAACTTTTATAAAAAAAATTGGGCTCTGACAGCTGGTCTTCGGCAGAGCGGCTGGCAGTTAGAAGAAGCCAGAATTCTGGCGAAACGCGTGTCGGGTGTACAGTTCTCCTTTTAATCCACCTGAGTGCAATCTAATAGCCTGTTGTACTTACAATTGCAGTTTACACGTACCTGCAGTTGATTCTGCCTCTGATAGTAACTGTCAGCCGCTCTGCCGAAGACCAGCGAGATCCCGCGATACTTGCACGGGAACTCACGCTGTCTCGCTCTGACAGCAGAGCAAGACCTGGCGCTCAACGGGTGCACAGCTGGCTCTCCTCCCGACCGGACGTTTGTCCCCGCCGGGGTATGTGCGAGGTTAACTCCACCAGCTGAGAGTTACTCGTTCACTACAGTGTTAACTCTCAGGCGCTGCCTGTTCTCGAAACGGGACACTCATTTTCTCCCTCTAGGTTTACTATCAGGGATCGTTCTGCCTCACTCCCAACCCTGACTTCTGGGGGTTGTGGCACCCATGCCCTGCTGATTTCTCAGGGTCTGCCTGCCTTAAAGTCTACAACATTCAGTCCACAACGCAGAATATACTAATACAACATCACAGCCACACACTTGGGCATTGTTTCAATAAATCATATTATCATCTGACACAGCATACTGCACATAGCCTTCTGCTTTTACAAATTTCACAATAGCTCAATGTATTTGGCAGTCTGACACAATTGGTATATTCCCAATTGGGCTAGAGGTATGTGAGTTTGGGGGTCACTCACACATACCCATTTTTGCACTTCAGGATTTTTAATCCTACATGTTAATTTTAAACTAATCAATAAAAGTTATTAACCAGAGACCACATACTATTTCCCTCCCCTCAATCAAATCGTTATTTTGGTGGTGTATACCATTGTGGTCTCTCTGTTACAATATCTTTGTGCGATAGGTGATCTTTACCTTTTACCCACCCACATGACTAGAAGGTATACTTTACATTCGGACTCGGGGGCCTTTATTAGGACCCCCCCCTGCTGCCATAGAACACCGGCACCCTGCCATCATGCGCAGGGTACCGGTGCATTGAGAGAGAGAGCTCCCTCTTTCTAAAACCACTCAGATGCGGCGCTCGCTATTGAGTGACGCATCTGAGGTGTTAAACTGATATCAATCTCACCCATTAGAGCAGGGATCGTGAAAAGGCGTATTCACGGTCACTAATGGGATAAACCGCCAATAAGAGTGTTTTATTAATTTTTTTGGGTGGAATTAGTCTGGATCTGCCAAACACCCGAATTATATTTACCTGAGATCAACTGTGACCGGGATCTATGAAGGAAAAGTATTGTGGATATAAGGAAGAAAAGAAGATCCTGGTTTACTTACAAAGCACAGAAGCTGAATTGTCACCATGAACCTCGCTTCTTATTACTGTATTCATAAATTCCCCCGCACTGCAGGAGAATCCAGACTGACCGTAAGGACAATGTAAACTTATTGTTTTTAACATATATGGATATTTTATATTTGACTTTCATTAAAACAGTATAAAAAGCTGA
Organism: Rhinoderma darwinii; assembly: GCF_050947455.1. Taxonomy (NCBI): domain Eukaryota; kingdom Metazoa; phylum Chordata; class Amphibia; order Anura; family Rhinodermatidae; genus Rhinoderma; species Rhinoderma darwinii. The sequence goes on from NC_134687.1 coordinate 666,346,754, forward strand.
AGGTGATGGAATTGAAGAAAAAAAAACACTAACAAAGTAACTTTCTAATTGATTAAAATAAATATTTCCTTTCATGAAAATAAATTTGTGCATGTTATAAGTGTATTTATCACTGAATTAGAATCAAAGTTGGTGCCGAAAATCACGCCCACATGTGATGGGGAATGGCAGCACAATTTTTCTTGTAATACCCCAATATTTACCGGCTAAATCGTGTGTCATCTATGTGGTTGTGGCGTACGTTCCGTCTGTTCTTACCCTCGGGATAGATTCACTTGCAGCAGATTTGTAGCATACATTTCTGAAACTGTAAATAGTTCCATACATCTGAGTGGGGTTGTTTCTGCAGCATGCACATGGATTCTGAAATCACCATTCAGATGAGTGGAACAGCTGCTGACACAAAACTGCTATTTGTGAACTGGAATCACACAATCCGTTTAGCTAAAAAAAAAAGCTCCTGAAAAGCTGCACCTCAAAGCCACAAGTGGATCCAGCCGGAAAGAGAAGTGTAAGTCCTTCATTTATATTTCCCAATACTTTTTAACCCCTTCCCACCGGATCACGTACAGTAACGTCAAGAAAACGTGTCTTACCGCATTTTCACGTTACTGTACGTCATGGAGATGAAGCTGGCTCAGGAGCTGAGCCAGCGACATCGCCGCCGGGTGACAGTTGTATGTTACAGCTGGCACCCTGAGGTATCGGGCAGGACCAGAGCTAGCCTCCGATCCGACCGATTAACCCCTCACATGCGTTCAATAGAGATCGCAGCATGTGAGGAGTTTATAGCCACCGGCACCCCAGCAACGTGATCGCTGGGTTGCCGGTGGCTGCAAAGGCGATCGGAGGGCTAATGCTTACCTCCCGGTCTGCCAGTAACGGAATCCTCCTATGCCCCGTCGTCGGCGCGGCCCAGGAGGCTTCCGGTACCATCGGCAAGATGGCGCCGGCTCAGAAGCTGAGCCGGCGTCATCAGCAGTGGGTGTCCGCTGTATGTTACAGCGGACACCCCGATCTATCGCCAGGAACCGGAGCTAGCTCCGATTCCTGGCATTAACCCCTTCGATGCAGCGATCCATTGTGATCGCTGCATCCTAGAGGTTTGTAGAAAATCGGCAGCCTTGCCATGCGATGGCAAGGCTGGTGACTGTTACTATGGCAACAGGAGCCCTAACAATGGACTCCTGTCTGCCATTACGTAAGCTGATTAGGCTCCGCTGATTGGCTTGCTGTCAGTGAACAACTGACAGTTCCAATACATTGCACTACATAGGTAGTGCAATGTATTAGAACATCAAACAAACAGTTGGACATTCAAGTCCCCTAGTGGGACTAAAGAAAAGTGTAAAAAAAAGTAAAAATAAAAGCTGTAAAACACAATAAAAGTTTCAAATAATAACACAAAACACAATTGCCCTTTTTCACTTATCAAGTCATTTATTATAGAAAAAAATAATAAAGCCATACATATTTGGTATCGCAGCGACCGTAACGACCTGAACTATAAAAATATTATGTTATTTATCCAGCGCAGTGAACGCCGTAAAAAAAACCTCAAAAACACTGCCATAATTACAGTTTTTTTGGTCACTGTCTTCCAAAAATTGAAATAAAAAGTGATCAAAAAGTCGCATGTATCCAAAAATGGTACCTACAAAATCTATACCTTGTCTCGCAGAAAACAAGCCCTCACACAGCTGCATCGACGAAAAAATGTGAAAGTTATGGCTCTCACAACTTGGCAACAGAAAAAATACATTCTCTTTCCAAAAGTAATTTTATTGTGCAAAAAGTTCTATAAATTTGGTATCGCCGGAATCGTACTGACCCGCAGAATAAAGGTAACATGTAGTTTATAACGTACGGTGAACGGTGTATATAAAAAAAAAAGTGGCACAAGCTGGGCACGACATTTGACACTCAATTGGCATATCTAGGTAAAAATTGTAATTTGTACCTTCCGCAGCGCAATCATTTATGGAAAAGACACGGGGTGAAAATGCTCACTACACCTCTTAATAAATGCCTTGAAGGGTGCAGTTTCCAAAATGGGGTCACTTCTCAGGGGTTTCTTTTATTATTTCACATCAAAGCCTCTGCAATTGTGAACCAATACTTTATATGTTGCCAAATTAGGCCTCAATTTTACATGGTACTCCTGAGCCCTGTCGAATGTCCAGGCAAAAGATTAGGGCCACATGTAGGGTGATTCTAAAACGGGGAAACACCGCATAATAATTGAGAGCTGTCTTGTTATGGTGGCATAAACTGGGCACCACATATTGGCGTATCTAAGGAAAAATTCCCATTTTCATTCTCCCACATCGTGTGCACATGAATTTTTTGCAAAAGACCTGTGGGGTTAACATGCTCACTACACCCCTAGGTGAATACCTTGAGGGTGTTGTTTCCAAAATGTGGTCACTTCTGGGGGGGATCCACTGTTTTGGTCCCACAGGGACTTTGCAAATGCAACATAGCGACCAGAAACCAAATGCAGCAAAATCTGTACACCAAAAGCAAATGGCGCTCCTTCCCTTCCGAGCCCTGCCGTGTGCCCAAACAGCATTTTATGACCACGTGTGGGGTATTGCCGTACTCCAGAGAAGTTGCTTTACAAATGTTGGGGTTCTTTTTTTCCTTTATTTGTTGAGAAAATTAAAAATTTGGAGCTAAAGCTACGTCTTATTGAAGAAAAAGGATTTTTTTTATTTTCACTGCCCAATTCTAATAAAATCTATGAAACACCTGTGGGGTCAAAATGCTCACTACACCCCTAGATGGATTCCTCAAGGGGTGTAGTTTTTTCAATGGAGTCACTTTTTTGGCGTTTTCACTGTTTTGGTCCCTCAGGGGCTTTGCAAATGCGACATGGCCTCCGCAAACCATTCCTGCTAAATTTGAGCTCCAAAAGCCAAATAGCGCTCTTTCCCTTCTAAGCTCCACCGTGTGTCCAAACATCCGTTTATAACCACATGTGGGGTATTGTTTTACTCGGGAGAAATTGCTTTACAAATGTTGTGGTGCTTTTTCTCCTTTAGTCCTCGTGGAAATTAGAAAAAATTAGCTAAACCTACATTATCTTTGAAAGAATGACGATTTTCATTTTCTCGGCCTACTTCCAATAATTTCTGCAAAAAACCTGCGGGGTCAAAATGCTCACTATACCCCTAGATAATTTCCTCAAGGGGTGTAGTTTCCCAAATAGGGTCACTTTTGGTGGATTTCCACTGTTTTGGCACCGAAAGAGCCCTTGAAACCTGACATGGAGCCTAAAATATTTTCTAATAAAAAGGAGGCCCAAAATCCACAAGGTGCTCCTTTGCTTCCGAGGCCGGTGCTTCAGTCCATTACCGCACTAGGGCCACACGTGGGATATTTCTAAAAACTGCAGAATCTGGGCAATAAATATTGAGTTGCGTTTCTCTGGTAAAAACTTCTGTGTTACAAAAAAAATAGATTAAAAATAAATTTCTGCAAAAAAAAATGAAATTTGAAAATTTCACCTCTACGTTGCTTTAATTCCTGTGAAACGTTTAAAGGGTTTAGAAACTTTCTAAATGCCGTTTTGAATACTTTGAGGGGTGAAGTTTTTAAAATGGGGTGACTTTTTGGGGGTTTCTAATATATAAGGCCCTAAAAGCCGCTTCACAACTGAACTGGCCCCTGTAAAAATAGCCTTTTGAAATTTTCTTGAAAATGTGAGAAATTGCGGCTAAAGTTCTAAGCCTTGTGATGTCATAGAAAAATAAAAGGACGTTCAAAAAACGATACCAATCTAAAGTAGACATATGGGGGATGTTAATTAGCAACAATTTTGAGTTGTATAACTGCCTGTCTTACAAGCAGATACATTTACATTTAGAAAAATGCTAATTTTTGCAATTTTTCACAAAATTTTGGTGTTTTTCACTGGTAAATATTGAATTTATCGACCACATTTTTCCACTATCATAAAGTCCAATGTGTCACGAGAAAACAATCTCAGAATCGCTTTGATAGGTAAAAGCATTTCGGAGTTATTACCACATAAAGTGAAATATGTCAGATTTGAATAAATGGGTCTGGTCCTGAAGGGGTTAATACACTCTTAGATTTGCCTAAAAAAAACTGCATGTGTGATTCCAGACTTAGACAGGATCCAGGAGGAACGTGTCTCATTTAAACCCCTGACGTTTGGTTTCCCTCTGTTAGTGAAATGTGTGGTATCACCATGCCGAGAACCAGTGCGCTCTGAGGCCTTCAGAAAGGTTATAGATGTCTATGATTCAGGAAAGGGCAGTTGTCTAAAATCTCCACATGTAGATGGTTTTCTGGACAGTGGAATGATTAACATCTAATAGTTTGACCATTTTTCATTTAGAACATGGAAGAACCAGTACACCCGCCACGGAATGGTCAATAAAAAGAAATGGAGGATTCTTGAATGGCCAAGTGAAAGCCTAGTTATAATTACCATCGATATGCTGTGGGGAGATGTAAAACTGGTTGTGCATGCTCCACATGAAAGAGTAGGAAACGTAATCTCCCCTATAAGAGACTAGTAGACTGTAAAGCCCCATTCACATTTGCAAATTTTATACAGTATTTTGCATCAGTATTTATAAGACAAAACTAGGAGTAGGTCCAAGACATTGAAGACATGCAAATCTTTCCATTATACTTTTCTGGGTTCATGTTCCGCTCCCAGTTTTGGCTTACAAATACTGATGCAAAATACTGACCAAAATATGCAAGTGTAAATGAGGCCTTATAAAAGAAACGCCTGCTGGAGGTTGTTTTTGCCAAAGGGGCAGAACCAGGTATTTGAGCCGTACAAGGAAGTGGCATATCCGTGAGGTGTTTTTTTTTTTTTGTTTAAAAAATAATTGCAAATTCAATTTATGAATTTTCTTTTATCTTTTTATACTGTATGAATGAAGATAAAATATTAATACACATGGCAACAGATGTAAAGAAAAAAGTATTATATGGCGTGTCTTTATGTGACTCTAGTCGGAGACTTCGACACTACAGGCTCCATACATGTGTCGTTTTGGAGGGTAGAAGAATGATTGTGAGTAAGACTAAAACGATATTAAGGTTTAACCTTACACATGAAAAACGTTATAGTTCTGTTACCATCCACAGATCAGGGTTTACATGAACTACCGTTCCTATCCTGACACAGCCGCGCAATGATCTCCCATCATCTTACACTAAACCTTATGTGTAACGTGTTAGAATTTTATTTTGTAATAAAGTGCTTGTTTCTCACAATGTTTTTTGTTATTTTCGGTGTTCCTTAAATTGGGCTTTATCAATGTACCTATAAGGGGTTATCTGTCTGTTTACAAGGCAATGATGTCACATCACATGGTAAAAATTGGCTACCTTGGAGACAAGACAAAGTGTCATGACACCTTATAATCATAGAGAAGCGAGAAGCTGCAATGTGAGAATGCTGCAGAATAAAGGAGTATTCCCAACACAGGATATGCCATAAATGTCTGGTAGATGCAGGTCCTGTCTCGGGGACTCCACACCTATGTAAAAAACAGGGTTCCCCTGACCTGCATCATGGCGGAGAATGAATCGAGAGTTGTCCGTGAATGGGCATACACTAGATCCATTTTCCTAAAAAAAAATCTTGGTTTAAGTCCTCAGATCTAGATTTTTCCGGCTTAGGATGTCCACAACCATGTTTTCTGATCCCTTTTAGAGGGACGGATGAGAGGGACAGATTTTCCTTGGCCCAGATGACATATATAGTATTGTCAGACAGAATCTTGACATGGTGATGTCTTGATTGTAGAAAGGTAAATTTTGCGGTTTTCCAGACCGCTCTCAATTCCTGGTAATTTGAAGATCTTAACCAGATGTCCTGAGGCCAAATTCCCTGTAGACATCTGTTAGGTATCTGCCAGGTACTATGTCTAGGTATACTCCTGGCATTAATCAATCCACACCTGAGGCTAGACCTGTTAGACTGACACCGTCTCCCACCAACCAGGGTGGCAGGCTCAGGAGTGGGAGAGCCTATCGCGGCCTGGTCAGTCGGAGTTAGCTCCGCCCCCTGTCCTTTATTACCTGCCATGTTCTCTTCCTCAGTGCTTGTAATTCTTCTGGATTCCTGGCCCCACTGCTGCTTGCTCCAACCTGCTTCTGCCGTGCTTCTGCCTTGCTGCAGTTCCGCTTAACCTGCTTCGCTTTGCCCCTGGCTTGCTTCCTTCTCCGTGCTCACGTTGGTATACTCCACTTCATCCTGGTCCTGACTACTCATTCACCGCTCCGTTTCCTCGCAGCGTTCCGTGGGCTACTGCCCCTTCCCTTGCGTGTTCCCTGTTTGTTCTCCCGTGCACTTAGACAGCGTAGGGACCGCCGCCCAGTTGTACCCCGTCGCCTAGGGCGGGTCGTTGCAAGTAGGCAGGGACAGGGCGGTGGGTAGATTAGAGCTCACTTTCCCTTCTCCTCCTTCCTGCCATTACAACATCTGTCCTGAAAATAAGACCCAAAGGTTGTTTCATATTTGCTCAGGAATGTAGAGATTATGTTAAGATTCTTCTGACTAAAGCCATGAAAAAAAATAATAATCCACACTGTAAATGTGAAGAGAGTTGTCCAAAGATAACGTGAAGTCATAAAGTATTGGAGGAACTGCTGAAATATTCGCATCCAGTTCCAGGGGAAAAATAAAAAAAAGTAATAAGGTAAAAATAAATTAACAGAACGGCGCTACATAGGAGGAGTACATTCAACACATTCACCTTGTTTAGCCTATTACATAGTTACATAGTACGGTTGAAAAAAGACACCTGTCCATCAAGTTCAACCAAAGGATGGGAAAAGGGAAGGGATGAAACAAAATTTCTACACATTGAACACAGGAGCTGATATTTTTTCACTCTAGGAAATGATCTAAGCCTTTTTTAAAGTCATCTACTGTCCCTGCTGTGACAGCTCCTGCGGTGACTATTCCATAGATTCACAGTTCTCACAGTAAAGAAGACTTGTCCCTGCAGAGTGAACCTTTTTTCTCCAGACGGAGGGAGTGCCCCCTAGTTTTTGAGGGGGTTTTACATGGAACAGGATTTCACCATATTTTTTTGTATGTGCCATTAATATATTTATATAAGTTAATCATGTCCCCCCTTAGTCGTCTCTTTTCAAGGCTAAATAGGTTTAATTCTTTTAATCTTATTCATAACTTGGATTCTCCATGCCCCTTATTAGCTTCGTTGCTCTTTGTATTTTTCGTTCTTTCTATGAACTAGAGCCCAGAACTGAACGGCATATTCTAGATGAGGCATCACTTAGGGTATGTTCACACGCTGAGGCAAAAACGTCTGAAAATACGGAGCTGTTTTCAAGGCAAAACAGCACCTGATTTTCAGACGTTTTTTGAGAAACTCACGTTTTTCGCAGCGTTTTTCGCGGCGTTTTCGCGCCGTCCTTTCGGCCGTTTTTTTAGCTGTTTTCAATAGAGTCTATGAGAAAATGGCTCCAAAAACGTCCCAAGAAGTGTCCTGCACTTCTTTTGACAAGGCTGTAATTTTACGCGTCGTCTTTTGACAGCTGTGAAATGACGACGCGTAAATGACAGGTCGTCTGCACACTACGTCGGCAAACCCATTCAAATGAATGGGCAGATGTTTGCCGACGTATTGTAGCCCTATTTTCAGACGTAAAACGAGGTATAATACGCCTCGTTTATGTCTGAAAATAGGTCGTGTGAACCCAGCCTTAAGCTTTGAAAAGTGGTAATATTACATCCCTGTCCTGCTAGTCCATGCCTCTTTTAATACACGACAATATTTTGCTGGCCTTAGAAGCAGCTGACTGACATTGCATGCTGTTATTTCGTTTATGTTCTACAAGTACACCCAGATCCTTCTCAACAAGTGACTCCCCCAGTGTAGCTCCCCCTAGGACATTTGCATGCAGATTGTTGGTACCCAAATGAATAACTTTACATTTATCTACAATAACCCCTTCCCGCTTTGGCTACTTTTGGCTTTCCTGACAGAGCCGCATATTTCAAATCTGACATGTTTCACTTTATGTGGTATTAACTTCGGAATGCTTTTACCTATCCAAGACAAAAACAGAACAGATGTGTATCTGATTACTGTAGAGGTCTGAGTTAGTCCCGGCCCCTATCGTTTATTTATACTCATTCTATATTCATGCAATACCATAAGACAATAAATAATACAAGACAGTCTTTTGGCTAACATGCAGTAACATTACATAACTTGGAGACAATCAATCCTTCACCTTTAGTACAATTCTGAGAATTATAAGAACAAACATGTTTTCTTCCTCTTCCCCTTCACTCCCCCAGTCTGTGTATTCAATCCATCAAATTCTTGCGAAATGATAACTAACTCCTTCCTCCCTCCTTAAACAACATCTGGAAAACAGATGTCCAGATTAACTCTTATAATGACAATTACTTTAACATTATTCCCCTCTTTTTATCATTTGGCTAGACCTGTGACTACTCTACCTGCCTTATTGAGAAATCTTAAAGGTCCGCCCTACCTACACAAGATATAGAGATACTAATCTCCATGAATTGTGAGACGTTCAACATTCATCCAGACGATCCTTAAGTTTAGATTTCTCCTGTTACCATTCCCCTCTTGCTAGTGCTAATATAGATTTTAAAGGGAAATATGAGGGCTAGAAGAGTTAGTTAGAAATATATATATATATATATATATATATATATATATATATATATATATATATATATATACAGTGAAGGAAATAAGTATTTGATCCCTTGCTGATTTTGTAAGTTTGCCCACTGTCAAAGACATGAACAGTCTAGAATTTTTAGGCTAAGTTAATTTTACCAGTGAGAGATACATTATATTAAAAAAAAACCTGAAAATCACATAGTCAAAATTATATCTATTTATTTGCATTGTGCACAGAGAAATAAGTATTTGATCCCTTTGGCAAACCAGACTTAATACTTGGTGGCAAAACCCTTGGATTGATATAGTGACAACATGCTGGTCCTACTATTTGACAAAGTCGCAGTTAGATAATCCAATACCATAGTTTGTTGATTAGTAACTACTATTAATTGTTTAGTATATGCAGATTTAACACTTATAGCATGAAAATGATAATCAGTAATATTATCGAATACATCTGCTAAGGCTTCCATACATTGGCCATTTTGAGCAGTTCTGAGTAAAGAAGTGACTGGACTACCAACGATAGGCAGAGCCATCATTAACTCTTCCTTCAAACCTATGTGTAATAATGGTTCTGTATGCTGTACCTTAAGACTGCATTTACTTAACATATGTTGAGGAATATTCTGATACAAGAATTGATCAGACTTGCACGTCCAGGTGGCAGGTTCTATTCTTGCAAGGGTACATGTTCCCCCAGTCCCCTCAGGAAGCTATCTGTAAGCATTATTTCCACAGATTATATAGATTCCTTTCGGGAGTTGAAATGCTTACTCCTGACACTTCAGTAATGTTTTTGTGGTACTTAATCACACAGCACAGCTGTGCTGTCATTCACAGCGTGATCTCAAAAGATCACGCTGTGCAGTGAGAAAGTCCCACACAAACTTTACCGAAGTGTCGGGAGTGTGAATAGACATCGCGTCCTGGCTGTAGGTGATGTCTATTCACTCTCAAGACACTTCAGTAAAGTTAATTTGGGTGTATGTGACAGCACAGCGTGATCTCATGAGATCACGCTGTGCTGAGTACAAATGGACATGAATGGAGAGAAGTGTATGATGCTGATTGGTCACAGATTAGTCAGCATCATACACCTCTTTACAACGCCCACTTGGTCAAAAATTAAAAAACGACCCGTTGGGCATTAAGGAACGAATTAGCATAAATCTAAAATTGCTCATAACGTGCTGAAAAATTATCGTTTTTCAAAATAAAAACAACTGTTCTCTGCATTACAGCGCCGATGAGATAATGTAGGAGATAGGACACTTATAATGTGGAGATAAAGCCTCATTAAGCTGCATGTGCGTCTCCAGCCTAAGGATATATTCACATATAGCAGCTGTGCTACAGAAATGTGTACGACTGTCCCATTCATGTGCATGGAGCTTGTAGAATCCATGTGCATACTGCAGAAACAACCCCACTCAGAATTTCAATTTTGCAAAAACTTCTGCTACAAATCTGCAGTGTGTGAATATATCCTAACCAAGTTCTAATCATTTGTATTAAAACTGGAGCAGCTTATTCTAATTTTAGGTCTTTAATGTAGTGATAAATATACTTATGATATTTCCTTCTCTGATAAAACATCTGTGAATTTTTATTTTAAGTGCTCGCATAGTGTGACATAAGATGGTGACATCAAAGCAAAAAAATAGCTTTTTCTGTGTTGGAATCTGCAAGAACGGGGTTTGTCATGGCAGTAGAGTGAAACTTTCAGAATAAATTTGGTAAATGTGCTCTGTATAGAAACTGCATTTCAGTCATGGGAAAAGTCTGGGCCACCTAAAGAAATGGGATGAGATAGTGAAAAGGATTCAAGCCATGTACGACCAGGCTGACCAGTATGGAACTACAGGTGCACAAACCATGGTATGCCGTATTTTACGAAAACGCCGGCGTTTTAAGCCATACAGATTACATCTTCTTCAAGAACTAAAACCAGACGACAAACCGAAACGCAGTGACTTTTACATTGACTCGCAGGGCCGATTGGAAGAGGACGAATTCGCTGACAAGCTGGTGTTCAGCGACGAGGTTACCTTTCATCTCAGTGGAAGGTCAATCGCCACAATGTCAGAATCTGGGACTCAAAAAAAACATGCGCCCTTATCGAGCACAGGAGGGTCTCGCCCAAAAGTAATAGTTTACTGTAAAATGAGAAGGCACGAAGTCCACGGTCCCTTCTTTTTCGCTGAGGATACGGTCAGTGGCCACTTCTACCTGTACATGTTAAAGGAATGGCTTATGCCACAGACAGACTATGTTTGGCAGATCTTTCTCTATCAGCAGGATGGTGCACCTCCACATTTTCATTTAGATGTTTGCCAATACACGCCGGAAACAATGATTCACCAATATTGCGCTGGCCTCCACGATCGCCAGATCTAACATCCTACCACTTCTATCTGTGGGGTTACATCAAGGACTTAGTGTATCTGCCCCCCAGCCACAGGATCTGAATGACCTCATACAACGCATCACTAAAACAGTGTACACCCATCCAGACAGCACTGGACTACCACCTAGACATCTGCCGTGTCACCAATGGAAATAACTTTGAACAGTTGTAGTGCAGATACAACTTGGATAGTGTCTTTTCATGTTAATAAATTTGTGTTACGTTCTCTCGGTTATGAATACCGAGGCTATCGGTTTGCACTATCCTTTTATAATTGCCCTGTATAAATTGGGTGCTTGGCAGGCGAATTCCACCTAAAAAATGAACACTCTTCGTGGTATACACACACACACACACACACACACACACACACACACACACACACACACACACACACACACACACACACACACACACACACACAGAGCAGGAAGTCATTAGGGATTATTACACACATAAAAGTAAAATCTTTTGTGACGTTTTTTTCCTTTTATCTTTTTTTATCTTTTTTTATTTAGCTTTTTTTTTTTAGGTCAATGGTATTTTTAAAAAGAGATTACAGCGTGGGGTTGATTAGGTGTTTTTTTTTCCAGGCATCACCAAAAAAATGCATAAAATTGATGGTCCTTTAAAAGAAAAAAACAAAACACAATAAGTTTCTGTGAAGGAAGCTTTAACCCCTTCCCGCTTTTGGGCATGACTGTACGTCCAAATACAAAGTTTGTTCCCGCAATAGGGCGTACAGTCACGTCCTGTAGATAAAGCGAGCACAGAAGCCGTGCGCGCTTTATCTTCGGCGGCTCTCAGCTGTTATACACAGCTGACATCCCACTGCAATGGCTGCGATGGCTGTTACCGCTGATCGCAGCCATTTAACCCCTTCAATGCGGCTGTCAATGACGTCCGCCGCATTGAAGTTGTTGACAGAGGGAGGGAGCTCCCTCTGTACCCCCCCCCCGGCGATCGCGGGTGGCGATTGTTGCTATGGCAACCAGGAAGCCGTTGCTAGGCTTCCTGGTTGCCCAGGTACGGAAGCCTATTAGGTCCTGACCGACTCAGGACGTAATAGGCTAACTGTCAGTTGATGAATGACAGTTACAATACACTGCACTACATAAGTAGTGCAGTGTATTGTACCGGGGATCAGAAGACCAGATCTTCAAGTCCCCAGGTCAGTGTAAAAGATGAGGAAACTTTAGGGCCTTGTGCGGCTTATAGGGCTAGTGAAGAAGTCAAAGATTAGGCAATACTGGAGCGCAGATATTTTGTATAATACCCAATAATCCCGGCCTGTGTATAAAGGATTGGTTCAAAGCGTACCACACCAATCCATGGATTATTCATTCACCCCATTATTACAACATCCTAATATGACCTGTTGCACTCCGCCCAGTTTACATACAGTGAAGGAAATAAGTATTTGATCCCTTGCTGATTTTGTAAGTTTGCCCACTGTCAAAGACATGAACAGTCTAGAATTTTTAGGCTAGGTTAATTTTACCAGTGAGAGATAGATTATATTTAAAAAAAAAAAAAAGAAAATCACATAGTCAAAATTATATATATTTATTTGCATTTTGCACAGAGAAATAAGTATTTGATCCCTTTGGCAAACAAGACTTAATACTTGGTGGCAAAACCCTTGTTGGCAAGCACAGCAGTCAGACGTTTTTTGTAGTTGATGATGAGGTTTGCACACATGTTAGATGGAATTTTGGCCCACTCCTCTTTGCAGATCATCTGTAAATCATTAAGATTTCGAGGCTGTCGCTTGGCAACTCGGATCTTCAGCTCCCTCCATACGTTTTTGATGGGATTAAGGACTGGAGACTGGTTAGGCCACTCCATGACCTTAATGTGCTTCTTTTTGAGCCACCCCTTTGTTGCCTTGGCTGTATGTTTCGGGTCATTGTCGTGCTGGAAGACCCAGCCATGAGCCATTTTTAATGTCCTGGTGGAGGGAAGGAGGTTGTCACTCAGGATTTGACGGTACATGGCTCCATCCATTCTCCCATTCATGCGGTGAAGTAGTCCTGTGCCCTTAGCAGAGAAACACCCCCAAAACATAATGTTTCCACCTCCATGCTTGACAGTGGGGACGGTGTTCTTTGGGTTATAGGCAGCATTTCTCTTCCTCAAAACACGGCGAGTTGAGTTAATGCCAAAGAGCTCAATTTTAGTCTCATCTGACCACAGCACCTTCTCCCAATCACTCTCAGAATCATCCAGATGTTAATTTGCAAACTTCAGACGGGCCTGTACATGTGCCTTCTTGAGCAGGGGAAGGTAGAAAAAACACAAAGCGCACAATAGTGCATGACACTGTGATAGTACACGTGTGAACAAGGTGTTAGATAGTGCTCACCTGGTGCAGTTATGCTGGGAGCATAACATCCAGTGTAGTAGATTCCAGACAGGTAGCCTCCACGATGTATTAGTGGCAGAATCCAATTGCAGCATAGAACCCGATTTGAGAACTTGGAAAGCAAAGTCTCAATAATGAATGGAGGAATGAAAGCAAAAAAGCAAAATACGGGTGTTTTCCATGCGCTACTGATCAGTATGGTTACCCATACACGTAAAACCAAATTCCTCAAATGTACCAATGTGGTCGGTAATATAAGGATTTTATTGGTACAATGGTAAATATAAAACACAACTGTTTAACAGTGAACAGTTTCGAAACCGAACCGGTTTCTTCCTCAGGTAGTATATAAATAGATGGGTGGGGTGCCAGTTAAATAACCTAGTGAAAGGTCAGTTAGAGGCAAGAACTACCGGGTCGGTTCAGAGATAAAAGACCAACCCAAATTACATAACATACATATAATCACAACTGATAAAACAAAGATAAAAAATATATATATATGAAACATATATGTATATATATGTCCAATGAAAGACAATTATTTCCTATACATAATAGTTGGAAGTTGTCTAGTTGGTAAAGACATACTATATTAACGTAATTGAACACATATATATACAAAATATATACAAAATTCTGCACATATATAATTACATTGTCTAAAAATATAATTTAATAGTATATTAAAAACGAAATATTAAAAGGAAAATATGTTATATTAAAAAATATTTTTAAAATATATTGATTAAAAATGAGGGAAAAAGTTAAAAATGCACTACCATTTCATTCTATTTTTCAATTTTGCTATATAGATTCGTAAATGTTCAGCCAAAATCATTTTTATACAAGTTCTATGTGTGTACATATATATATATACCTTTTTATATATATGTTCTTTGCATAATTATACTGTTTTCATGGAAATTATAATAATGTCAATTTTATCATTATACTAATCTTGATGTTACTTTCAGAAGATCGAATTTTGTGGTTTTTATTATTAAAATGAAAAAGGAAAAATCAAGTTTTTTCTTTTTTTTCTTTTTATTTTTCCAGTACGATCTTTGCCAGTTCTTAAAGAATTTCCTATATATATTTATCTATAACGAAATTCTTATTTGTTTGCATATAAAGGGACTCATCCAGAGCGGGTTCGTTTCATTAACCCCTTCCCGCTCCTTGACGTACTATTACGTCATGGCAGCTGTATCGTTCGCGCTCCATGCCGTAATAGTACGTCTCGGGAGTAACGGCCGTTTCGGCCGTCCTCCCGACACATACAGGAGCTGTGACGCTGCTGTCTTGTTCAGCAGCTGTCACAGCTCCTACAGCGGGGACCGATCGCTGTGTCCCCGCTGATTAACCCCTTAAAAGCCGCGTTCTATAGAGATCGCGGCTTTTTAGGGGTTAAGCTGCCATCGCCGGCCTCCTACGCGATAGCGGCCGGCGATGGTGACTATGGCAACCGGACACCAAACAATGGCGTCCGGCTATGCCATAGACGGAAGCCTAGTGGGTCCTGACAACGTCAGGACCCACTATGCTTGCTGTCAGTGAGTAGCTGACAGTTCTAATACACTGCACTACGCATGTAGTGCAGTGTATTAGAATAGCGATCAGGGCCTCCTGCCCTCAAGTCCCCTAGTGGGACAAAGTAATAAAGTAAAAAAAAAGTTAAAAAAAGATGTGTAAAAATAAGAAAATAAAAGTTTTAAAAGTAAAAGTCCCACTTTTTCCCTTATCAGTCCTTTATTATTAATAAAAATATATAAACAAACAAATAAACTATACATAATTGGTATCGCCGCGTCCGTAACGGCCTGAACTACAAAATTATTTTGTTATTTATCCCGCACGGTGAACGCCGTAAAAAAAAATATTAATAAACCGTACCACAATCACAATTGTTTGGTCACTTCACCTCCCAAAAAATGGAATAAAAAGAGATCAAAAAGTCGCATGTACCTAAAAATGGTACTGATGGAAAATACAGTTCGTTACGCAAAAAATAAGTCCTCGCACGGCTTTATTGATTGAAAAATAAAAACGTTCTGGCTCTTAGAATAAGGTAACACAAAAAGTGAATGATTGTTTACAAAACGTATTTTATTGTGCAAACGCCATAAGACATAAAAAAAAACTATAAACATCTGGTATCGCCGTGATCGTATCGCCCCGCAGAATAAAGTTAATATATCATTTATAGCGCACGGTGAACGCTGTAAAAAAAAAAGTATACAAAAACAATAGTAGAATTGCTGTTTTTTAGTCACCACGCCACCTAAAAATGGAATAAAAACTGATCAAAAAGCCGCATGCACCCCAAGAAAACTACAATGGATTCCTCAAGGGGTCTAGTTTCCAAATTGGGGTCACTTTTGGGGGGTTTCCAATGTTTTGGCACCACAAGACCTCTTCAAACCGGACATGGTGCCTAATAAAAAAGAGGGCTCAAAATCCGCTAGGTGCTCCTTTGCTTCGGAGGCCGGTGCTTCAGTCCGTTACCGCCCGAGGGCAACATGTGGGATATTTCTCTAAACTGCAGAATCTGGGCAATAAGTATTGAGTTGCGTTTCTCTGATAAATCCTTTTGTGTTATAAAAAAAATGGTATAAAAAGAGTAAATTTCACCTCTACTTTGCTCCAAATTTCTGTGAAACACCTAAAGGGTTCATAAACTTTCTAAATGCTGTTGTGAATACTTTGAGGGGTCTAGTTTCTAAAATGGGGTATTTGATAGGGGTTTCTAATATATGGGCCCCTCAAAGCAACTTCAGAAATGAACTGGAACCTAAAAAAATAAATAAATGAGGCAATACTTCGCTTCTTACATTATACTGATAATGAGCCGTGCCCACCCCGAGATGACCCCAGTTTTGACCGTTTGTATAAACGGAGACCCCTATTAGACCGTTCCAGTGCCCGGTTTTCCCAAGCATACACCCCCGAGAAGTGTTTTTCTATTGATGAGTCCCTGGTACATTTTAAAGGGAGGGTTCAATTCCGCCAGTACCTGCCGGGTAAGAGGGCAAGGTATGGCGTGAAGATGTATAAGCTGTGCGAGAGTGCATCAGGGTATACCTACAGGTTTAGGATATATGAAGGAAAGGCCACCCCCAAACCAGACTGCATCCTGGACTACAATAGGTACATGGGAGGGATGGACTTGTCAAATCAAGTCCTGAAGCCCTACAGCGCCATGCGGTGTGGTATAAGAAGCTGGCCGGGCACATCATACAGATGGCTTTGTACAATGCGTATGTGCTACGTCGATGTGCAGGCCAGAGGGGAACTTTCCTGGAATTTCAAGATCTAATCTTTAGGGACCAGGAAGGGGGGGCACCCAGTACTTCTGGAAGCGAGGCCACACGCATCGTACCAGGGCAACACTTTCCAGGAGAAGGTCCCCAAACCGGTGGAAAGGGAAAGAGTCAAAAGAGGTGCAGAGTCTGCTATAAGAGGGGGATAAGGAAGAACACAATATACCAATGTGACACGTGTCCCGAAAAACCAGGGCTCTGTATAAAAGATTGTTTTAAAATGTATCATACATCCCTTGATTTTTAATTTACCCTGATGCACTCCGCACAGCTTACCCCCCTCATCTTTCCCTTCTGAGCCCTGCCGTATGCCCAGGCAGCTGATAACAGCCACATGTAGGGTATTGTCGTACCCAGGAGAACCCACATTACAATTTAAGGGGTGTATATCTCCGGTGGCGCATGCTGGGCACACTATATTGGACACTGAAATGGCATATACATATATAAAATTGCAAATCTCACACTGCACCATCTGCTGCGCATTATCTTTTACACAGTACCTGTGGGGTCAAAATGCTCACTACACCTCTAGATGAATGTCTTAAGGGGTGTAGTTTTTAAAATGGGGTCACTTCTCGGGGGTTTCAACTGTACTGGTACCTCAGGGGCTTCTGCACACATGACTTAGCACCAGAAAAGCTCCAGTAGGCCAAATGGTGGTCCTTTCCTTCTGAGCCCTCCCATGGGCCCAAAGGGCAGTTTATCACCACAAATGGGGTATTGCCGCACTAAGGACAAATTGGGCAACAAAATGGGGTATGTTGTTCCTTGTGAAAATAAGAAATTTTGATCAAAAATGACATCTTATTGGAAAAAATATCATTTTTTTCATTTCACAGCCCAATTCAAATAGGTGCTGTGAAAAAACTGTGCGGTCAAAATGATAACAAAAACCATAAATGAATTCCTTGAGGGGTGTAGTTTCCAAAATGGGGTCACTTCTGGTGGGTTTCCATTGCTTTGATACCTCTGGGGCTCTGCAAATGCAACATGGCACCCGAAAACCAATCCAGCAAAATCTGGACTCCAACAAACACATAGCGCTCCTTTCCGTCTGAGCCCTCCCATGGGCCCAAACGGCAGTTTATCACCACAAATGGGGTATTGCCGCACTAAGGACAAATTGGGCAACAAAATGGGGTATGTTGTTCCCTGTGAAAATAAGAAATTTTGATCAAAAATGACATCTTATTGGAAAAAATATAATTTTTTTCATTTCACAGCCCAATTCAAATAGGTGCTGTGAAAAACCTGTGCGGTCAAAATGATAACAAAAACCATAAATGAATTCCTTGAGGGGTGTAGTTTCCAAAATGGGGTCACTTCTGGTGGGTTTCCATTGCTTTGATACCTCTGGGGCTCTGCAAATGCGACATGGCACCCGAAAACCAATCCAGCAAAATCTGGACTCCAACAAACACATAGCGCTCCTTTCCTTCTGAGCCCTCCCATGGGCCCAAATGCCAGTTTATCACCACAAATGGGGTATTGCCGCACTAAGGACAAATTGGGCAACAAAATGGGGTATGTTGTTCCCTGTGAAAATAAGAAAATTTGATCAAAAATGACATTTTATTGGAAAAAATATCATTTTTTTCATTTCACAGCCCAATTCAAATAGGTGCTGTGAAAAAACTGTGCGGTCAAAATGATAACAAAAACCATAAATGAATTCCTTGAGGGGTGTAATTTCCAAAATGGGGTCACTTCTGGTGGGTTTCCATTGTTTTGATACCTCAACGCCTCTTCAAACCTGGCATGCTGCCTAAAATATATTCTAATAAAAAAGAGGCCTCAAAATGCACTAGGTGCTTCTTTGCTTCTAGGGCTTGTGTTTTAGTCCACGAGCGCAGTAGGGCCACATGTGGGACATTTCTAAAAACTGCAGAATCTGGACAATACATATTTAGTAGTGTTTCTCTGGTAAAACCTTCTCTGTTACTAAAAAAAAATTGAATAAAATTGAAATTCAGCAGAAAAAATGAAATTTGCAAATTTCATTTCCACTTTGCTTTAATTCCTGTGAAATGCCTGAAGGGTTAAAAAACTTTCTATATGCTGTTTTGAATACTTTGAGGGGTCTAGTTTTTAAAATGGGGTGTTTTATGGGGGTTTCTAATACATAGGCCCCTCAAATCCACTTCAGAACTGAACTGGCACCTTCAAAAAAAGGCTTTTGAAATTTTCTTAAGAATATGAGAAATTGCTGTTTATGTTCTAAACCTTGTAACGTCCAAGAAAAATAAAATAATGTTCAAAAAACGATGCCAATCTAAAGTAGACATATGGGAAATGTGAACTAGTAACTATTTTGGGTGGTATAACCGTCTGTTTTTCAAGCAGATGCATTTAAATTCTGAAAAATGCTATTTTTTGTAAATTTTCTCTAAATTTTGCAATTTTTCACAAATAAAGACTAAATATATCGACCAAATTTTACCACGAACATGAAGCCCAAAGTGTCACGAGAAAACAATCTCAGAATCGCTTGGGTAGGTTTAAGCATTCCGACGTTATTACCACATAAAGTGAAATATGTCAGATTTGAAAAATGGGCTCTGAGCCTTAAGGCCCAAACTAGGCTGCGTCCTTAAGGGGTTAAATTATGATCTCTGTGATTTCATTTAAACCTTCAGGTTTTAGGGTCTTTAATTTATATATCCAATAGATTTCCCTCTTGCACAGTAAATCGTATCTATCCGCTCGGCTTTCATTTATCTGTTCAATCGGTGTAATATTAAAACATCTAAAATCATTGTTATGAAACAGAGTACAGTGTTTAGAGATACTGTGCAAAAGGAATTTTTTCTTGCAGTTGGAACGATGTTTATTTAGTCGACAGTGTAAAAATTGGATGGTTCTTCCCACATATTGGAGACCGCAAATACAGTCAATCAGGTATATAACATAGTTAGACTGGCAATTTAACTGCATTTCAATTTGAAACTCATTTTTTGTTTGGTTTGATCTAAAAATGTCTGTGGTACGTATACTAGAACAGCATAAACAGTTCTTTTTTTTGCATTTAGAACTACCCTTTGTGTGTGAATTTGGGCACATAGTATTTTGTTGTTGCGTCTGTTGTCTTCCAGGAAAATTAATCCTACTCGGTGCTAAAATATTTTTCATAGTTCTAGCTCTCTTAAAAGTTATCATAGGTTTCGTAGGTAAGCTATTTTTAAAAAAAGGATCAATCTGTAAAATGTGCCAATGTTTATTCATGATGTTTTTGATATTTTTATGTGCAGCATTATATTTAGTAATGAAATTGAAGGAGAAAAATTTTTTTGTTGGTTGTTCATCCTTCTCTTTTTTTATGTCTGTTGTATCACTCAATTCAATACCATTTGATAGTATGTCCTTAGTGGGTAGGCAATCCTTTTGGCTTAAAATCACTGTTTTTTTGTATGCATCAGAGAGGAGTTTTTTTGGATAATTTTTCTCTTTAAATCTCCTTAATAAAATACGGCTTTGATCATTAAAATCTTTATTCAGTGTACAGTTTTTCCTAATTCTTTTATACTGACTATATGGGATGTTTTTTAGCCACTTATGATAGTGACTACTCTTGTAGTCCAAATAGCTATTGCTATCAACTTTTTTGAAATGTGTACGGGTAATAATTTTACTCGTGGTCTTGACTATTGTTAAATCCCAAAAATCGATTTCAATTGGTTGTATGTTGAAAGTGAAATTCATCCCCCAGGTGTTATTATTTAATGTCTGACAGAACTGTGTCGCTGTAATAAAATCACCTTCCCAGACTAGGAACAGATCATCAATGAATCTTCTAAATAATAAAATATTACTGTTTGCCCATGGATGTTGCCAGATATATTCTTCCTCAAACATTCCCATGAAGATGTTCGCATAACTAGGAGCTACCCGTGTCCCCATTGCTGTGCCTCTTACTTGATGGTACAATTTCTGATCAAATGAAAAAACATTATTCTTTAGGATAAATTCCATGCTATTGCAAAGAAAGTTAGTTTGTATAGGTAATAATTCAGTATCCCTCTCCAGTCTTGTTTTCAATTTTTCCAGACCTAATGTGTGTTCGATATTACTATAGAGTGCGGTCACATCCAAGGTAATAAATAATAAGTTTTCTCTCATTGGAACTTTGTTGAGATCCCCAATTAATTGCGTAGAGTCTTTTAAAAAACTTGGGAATTCTAACACATATTTTTGTAAGAATACATCTAAGTAGTGTGAAAGGTGACAAGTGGGAGATTGCATACCCGATATAATTGGTCTCCCTGGGGGATTAATTAGGTTTTTATGTATTTTTGGGAGGTGATAATAAAAAGGCATATTGATATTCTCCGGAATCAAGTAATTTTTTTCTTTTTTATTCAGAATATTATTAGAAAAAGCTTGATTAACCATGGTTTTAAGGTCTTCAATGATTGTCAGTAATGGGTTAACTGTAAGATTCCTATAGTAATTCTCATCTGATAAGATTCTACGTGCTTCTTCATGATAATCTGTAATATTTTGAATTACTGTCCCCCCTCCCTTATCTGCTGATCTGATAACAATTTGATTATTGTTTTTTAGGTTTTTTAGGGCTGTTTTCTCTTTATAAGTAAGATTATTTTTTCCACGAATTTTGTATGAATCTAGCTCCTCTAGATCTTTGAGGACTAGATGATGAAAAGTGTTGATAAAGTTTCCTTGGTTTCCCACAGGATAAAACTTAGATACCGGTTTTAGTTCTGTATGCCTAAATATATCTGATATTTCTGTATCTAACATTGTGTTTGTGTTTTCCACAATGTCAGAATCAGTGGGATTATTTTTTGTAGCTGTAATTTGAAAATGTCTGTGTAGTGTTAGTTTCCTCGTAAATCGATGTAAATCTAAGAATAGATCAAAACCATTTGTACTGGCAGTGGGACAAAATGCTAAGCCTTTATTTAGAAGTGATGTTTCCGAATTATCTAAAATGTAGTTTGAAAGATTAAATATAGAGGTTGATTTTATAGGGGAGATAGTTATTCTTTTTTTCTTTTTGCCTCCTCTGGTTCCTCGATATCGTACTTTCTTTTTTTGGGATGAAAAAAATGAGTGATTGTTAGTTTTTGTGGGTTGGATAATGGGATTGGATCTAAAAAAAGGGAGGATTGGGAGCTGGAGGGTATAGGTTCTTCTAGTTGGGTTGGGAATACAGAAGCTAGAAATGGAACAGACATATTTGACCCAGCTCTGGTATTATCAATGGTATTAGTTCCCATGGGAGGAGAACAGTCAGTAAAACTTAACAATGCCGACTGGGGGGGGGGGGGGGGGGATGATATTATGCTAGGTGGGTGAGATAAAGAGGATTCCAATTGAATTCTGGTTGGGGAATTGTCGGGTGAATTATGAACTGTTAATATAGACATATCGATTAATACGTTCGCTATAGGTGATTTCTGAACTGTTCTTGAGCAGGGGGACCTTGCGGGCACTGCAGGATTTTAATCCATTACGGCGTAATGTGTTACCAATGGTTTTCTTGGTGACTGTGGTCCCAGCTGCCTTGAGATCATTAACAAGTTCCCCCCATGTAGTTTTCGGCTGATCTCTCACCTTCCTCAGGATCAAGGATACCCCACGAGGTGAGATTTTGCATGGAGCCCCAGATCGATGTCGATTGACAGTAATTTTGTATGTCTTCCATTTTCTTACTATTGCACCAACAGTTGTCTCATTCTCACCCAGCGTCTTACTTATGGTTTTGTAGCCCATTCCAGCCTTGTGCAGGTCTATGATCTTGTCCCTGACATCCTTAGAAAGCTCTTTGGTCTTGCCCATGTTGTAGAGGTTAGAGTCAGACTGATTAATTGAGTCTGTGGACAGGAGTCTTTTATACAGGTGACCATGTAAGAGCTGTCTATAATGCAGGCACCAAGTTGATTTGGAGCGTGTAACTGGTCTGGGGGAGGCTGAACTCTTAATGGTTGGTAGGGGGTCACATACTTATTTCTCTGTTCACAATGCAAATAAATATATATAATTTTGACTATGTGATTTTCAGTTGTTTTTATTATATATTCTATCTGTCACTGGTATAATTAACCTAGCCTAAACATTCTAGACTGTTCATGTCTTTGACAGTGGGCAAACTTACAAAATCAGCAAGGGATCAAATACTTATTTCCTTCACTGTATACCCTGATGTACTCCTCACATGTTACATATACCCTGATGTACTCCTCACATATTACATATACCCTGATGTACTCCTCACATATTACATATACCCTGATGTACTCCTCACATATTACATATACCCTGATGTACTCCTCACATATTACATATATCCTGATGTACTCCTCACATGTTACATATACCCTGATGTACTCCTCACATATTACATATACCCTGCTGTACTCCTCACATATTACATATACCCTGATGTACTCCTCACATATTACATATATCCTGATGTACTCCTCACATATTACATATACCCTGATGTACTCCTCACATATTACATATACCCTGATGTACTCCTCACAGATAACATATATGCTGATGTACTCCTCACAGATTACATATATCCTGATGTACTCCTCACATATTACATATATCCTGATGTACTCCTCACATATTACATATACCCTGATGTACTCCTCACATATTACATATACCCTGATGTACTCCTCACAGATTACATATATCCTGATGTACTCCTCACAGATTACATATACCCTGATGTACTCCTCACATATTACATATACCCTGATGTACTCCTCACATATTACATATACCCTGATGTACTCCTCACATATTACATATACCCTGATGTACTCCTCACATATTACATATATCCTGATGTACTCCTCACATATTACATATATCCTGATGTACTCCTCACATATTACATATATCCTGATGTACTCCTCACATATTACATATACCCTGATGTACTCCTCACACATTACATATACCCTGATGTACTCCTCACATATTACATATATCCTGATGTACTCCTCACAGATTACATATACCCTGATGTACTCCTCACATATTACATATACCCTGATGTACTCCTCACATATTACATATACTCCTGATGTACTCCTCACATATTACATATATCCTGATGTACTCCTCACATATTACATATACCCTGATGTACTCCTCACATATTACATATATCCTGATGTACTCCTCACATATTACATATACCCTGATGTACTCCTCACAGATTACATATACCCTGATGTGCTCCTTACATATATCCTGATGTACTCCTCACATATTACATATACCCTGATGTACTCCTCACATATTACATATACCCTGATGTACTCCTCACATATTACATATACCCTGATGTACTCCTCACATACTACATATACCCTGATGTACTCCGCACATATTACATATATCCTGATGTACTCCTCACATATTACATATATCCTGATGTACTCACAGATTACATATACCCTGATGTACTCCTCACAGATTACATATACCCTGATGTACTCCTCACATACTACATATACCCTGATGTACTCCGCACATATTACATATATCCTGATGTACTCCTCACATATTACATATATCCTGATGTACTCACAGATTACATATACCCTGATGTACTCCTCACAGATTACATATACCCTGATATACTCCTCACATATTACATATACCCTGATGTACTCCTCACATATTACATATACCCTGATGTACTCCTCACACATTACATATACCCTGATGTACTCCTCACATATTACATACATCCTGATGTACTCCTCACATATTACATACACCCTGATGTACTCCTCACATATATTACATATACCCTGATGTACTCCTCACATATTACATATACCCTGATGTACTCCTCACATACTACATATACCCTGATGTACTCCGCACATATTACATATATCCTGATGTACTCCTCACATATTACATATATCCTGATGTACTCCTCACAGATTACATATACCCTGATATACTCCTCACATATTACATATACCCTGATGTACTCCTCACATATTACATATACCCTGATGTACTCCTCACACATTACATATACCCTGATGTACTCCTCACATATTACATACATCCTGATGTACTCCTCACATATTACATACACCCTGATGTACTCCTCACATATATTACATATACCCTGATGTACTCCTCACATATTACATATACCCTGATGTACTCCTCACATATTACATATACCCTGATGTACTCCTCACAGATTACATATATCCTGATGTACTCCTCACAGATTACATATACCCTGATGTACTCCTCACATATTACATATACCCTGATGTACTCCTCACAGATTACATATACCCTGATGTGCTCCTTACATATATCCTGATGTACTCCTCACATATTACATATACCCTGATGTACTCCTCACATATTACATATACCCTGATGTACTCCTCACATATTACATATACCCTGATGTACTCCTCACAGATTACATATATCCTGATGTACTCCTCACAGATTACATATACCCTGATGTACTCCTCACATATTACATATACCCTGATGTACTCCTCACAGATTACATATACCCTGATGTGCTCCTTACATATATCCTGATGTACTCCTCACATATTACATATATCCTGATGTACTCCTCACATATTACATATACCCTGATGTACTCCTCACATATTACATATATCCTGATGTACTCCTCACAGATTACATATACCCTGATGTACTCCTCACATATTACATATACCCTGATGTACTCCTCACAGATTACATATACCCTGATGTGCTCCTTACATATATCCTGATGTACTCCTCACATATTACATATACCCTGATGTACTCCTCACATATTACATATACCCTGATGTACTCCTCACATATTACATATACCCTGATGTACTCCTCACAGATTACATATATCCTGATGTACTCCTCACAGATTACATATACCCTGATGTACTCCTCACATATTACATATACCCTGATGTACTCCTCACAGATTACATATACCCTGATGTGCTCCTTACATATATCCTGATGTACTCCTCACATATTACATATACCCTGATTTACTCCTCACATATTACATATACACTGATGTACTCCTCACATATTACATATACCCTGATGTACTCCTCACATACTACATATACCCTGATGTACTCCGCACATATTACATATATCCTGATGTACTCCTCACATATTACATATATCCTGATGTACTCCTCACAGATTACATATACCCTGATGTACTCCTCACATATTACATATACCCTAATGTACTCCTCACATATTACATATATCCTGATGTATTCCTCACATATTACATATATCCTGATGTACTCCTCACATACTACATATACCTTGATGTACTCCTCACATATTACATATACCCTGATTTACTTCTCACATATTACATATACCCTGATGTACTCCTCACATATTACATATATCCTGATGTACTCCTCACATATTACATATACCCTGATGTACTCCTCACATATTACATATACCCTGATGTACTCCTCACATATTACAAATACCTTGATGTACTCCTCACATATTACATATACCCTGATGTACTCCTCACAGATTACATATATCCTGATGTACTCCTCACAGATTACATATATCCTGATGTACTCCTCACATATTACATATATCCTGATGTACTCCTCACATATTACATATATCCTGATGTACTCCTCACATATTACATATACCCTGATGTACTCCTCACATATTACATATATCCTGATGTACTCCTCACATACTACATATACCTTGATGTATTCCTCACATATTACATATACCCTGATGTACTCCTCACATATTACATATATCCTGATGTACTCCTCACATATTACATATACCCTGATGTACTCCTCACATATTACATATACCCTGATGTACTCCTCACATATTACATATATCATGATGTACTCCTCACAGATTACATATACCCAGATGTACTCCTCACATATTACATATACCCTGATGTACTCCTCACATATTACATATATCCTGATGTACTCCTCACATATTACATATACCCTGATGTACTCCTCACATATTACATATATCCTGATGTACTCCTCACATACTACACATACCCTGATGTACTCCTCACATATTACATATACCCTGATGTACTCCTCACATATTACATATATCCTGATGTACTCCTCACATATTACATATACCCTGATGTACTCCTCACATATTACATATATCCTGATGTACTCCTCACATATTACATATACCCTGATGTACTCCTCACATATTACACATACCCTAATGTACTCCTCACATATTACATATACCCTGATGTACTCCTCACATATTACATATACCCTGATGTACTCCTCACATATTACATATACCCTGATGTACTCCTCACATATTACATATACCCTGATGTACTCCTCACATATTACATATACCCTGATGTACTCCGCACATATTACATATACCCTGATGTACTCCTCACATATTACATATATCCTGATGTACTCCTCACATATTACATATATCCTGATGTACTCCTCACATATTACATATATCCTGATGTACTCCTCACATATTACATATACCCTGATGTACTCCTCACATATTACATATATCCTGATGTACTCCTCACATGTTACATATACCCTGATGTCCTCCTCACATATTTCATATACCCTGATGTGCTCCTCACATATTACATATACCCTGATGTACTCCTCACATATTACATATACCCTGATGTACTTCTCACATATTACATATACCCTGATGTACTCCTCACATATTACATATACCCTGATGTACTCCTCACATATTACATATACCCTGATGTACTCCTCACATATTACATATACCCTGATGTACTCCGCACATATTACATATATCCTGATGTACTCCTCACATATTACATATATCCTGATGTACTCCTCACATATTACATATACCCTGATGTACTCCTCACACATTACATATACCCTGATGTACTCCTCACATATTACATATATCCTGATGTACTCCTCACACAATACATATACCCTGATGTACTCCTCACATATTACATATATCCTGATGTACTCCTCACACATTACATATACCCTGATGTACTCCTCACATATTACATATATCCTGATGTACTCCTCACATTACATATACCCTGATGTACTCCTCACATATTACACATATCCTGATGTACTCCACACAGATTACACATACCCTAATGTACTCCTCACATATTACATATACCCTGATGTACTCCTCACATATTACATATATCCTGATGTACTCCTCACATATTACATATACCCTGATGTACTCCTCACATATTACATATATCCTGATGTACTCCTCACATATTACATATATCCTGATGTACTCCTCACATATTACATATACCCTGATGTACTCCTCACATATTACATATACCCTGATGTACTCCTCACATATTACATATACCCTGATGTACTCCTCACATATTACATATATCCTGATGTACTCCTCACATATTACATATACCTGATATACTCCTCACATATTACATATACCCTGATGTACTCCTCACATATTACATATATCCTGATGTACTCCTCACAGATTACATATACCTGATATACTCCTCACATATTACATATACCCTGATGTACTCCTCACGTATTACATATATCCTGATGTACTCCTCACATATTTCATATACCTGATATACTCCTCACATATTACATATACCCTGATGTACTCCTCACATATTACATATATCCTGATGTACTCCTCACATATTACATATACCTGATATACTCCTCACATATTACATATACCCTGATGTACTCCTCACATATTACATATACCTGATGTACTCCTCACATATTACATATACCCTGATGTACTCCTCACATATTACACATACCCTGATGTACTCCTCACATATTATATTTACCCTGATGTACTCCTCACATATTACATATATCCTGATGTACTCCTCACATATTACATATATCCTGATGTACTCCTCACATATTACATATACCCTGATGTACTCCTCACATATAACATATACCCTGATGTACTCCTCACATATTACATATATCCTGATGTACTCCTCACATATTACATATATCCTGATGTACTGTTCACATATTACATATACCCTGATGTACTCCACACATATTACATATACCCTGATGTACTCCTCACATATTACACATACCCTGATGTACTCCTCACATATTACATATATCCTGATGTACTCCTCACATATTACATATACCTGATATACTCCTCACATATTACATATATCCTGATGTACTCCTCACATATTACATATACCCTGATGTACTCCACACATATTACATATACCCTGATGTACTCCTCACATATTACACATACCCTGATGTACTCCTCACAGATTACATATACCCTGATGTACTCCTCACATATTACATATACCCTGATGTACTCCTCACAGATTACATATACCCTGATGTGCTCCTTACATATATCCTGATGTACTCCTCACATATTACATATACCCTGATGTACTCCTCACATATTACATATACCCTGATGTACTCCTCACATATTACATATACCCTGATGTACTCCTCACATATTACATATATCCTGATGTACTCCTCACATATTACATATATCCTGATGTACTCCTCACAGATTACATATATCCTGATGTACTCCTCACAGATTACATATACCCTGATGTACTCCTCACATATTACATATACCCTGATGTACTCCTCACAGATTACATATACCCTGATGTGCTCCTTACATATATCCTGATGTACTCCTCACATATTACATATACCCTGATGTACTCCTCACATATTACATATACACTGATGTACTCCTCACATATTACATATACCCTGATGTACTCCTCACATACTACATATACCCTGATGTACTCCTCACATATTACATATACCCTGATGTACTCCTCACATACTACATATACCCTGATGTACTCCGCACAGATTACATATATCCTGATGTACTCCTCACATATTACATATATCCTGATGTACTCCTCACAGATTACATATACCCTGATGTACTCCTCACATATTACATATACCCTAATGTACTCCTCACATATTACATATATCCTGATGTATTCCTCACATATTACATATATCCTGATGTACTCCTCACATACTACATATACCTTGATGTACTCCTCACATATTACATATACCCTGATTTACTTCTCACATATTACATATACCCTGATGTACTCCTCACATATTACATATATCCTGATGTACTCCTCACATATTACATATACCCTGATGTACTCCTCACATATTACATATACCCTGATGTACTCCTCACATATTACAAATACCTTGATGTACTCCTCACATATTACATATACCCTGATGTACTCCTCACAGATTACATATATCCTGATGTACTCCTCACAGATTACATATATCCTGATGTACTCCTCACATATTACATATATCCTGATGTACTCCTCACATATTACATATATCCTGATGTACTCCTCACATATTACATATACCCTGATGTACTCCTCACATATTACATATATCCTGATGTACTCCTCACATACTACATATACCTTGATGTATTCCTCACATATTACATATACCCTGATGTACTCCTCACATATTACATATATCCTGATGTACTCCTCACATATTACATATACCCTGATGTACTCCTCACATATTACATATACCCTGATGTACTCCTCACATATTACATATATCATGATGTACTCCTCACAGATTACATATACCCAGATGTACTCCTCACATATTACATATACCCTGATGTACTCCTCACATATTACATATATCCTGATGTACTCCTCACATATTACATATACCCTGATGTACTCCTCACATATTACATATATCCTGATGTACTCCTCACATACTACACATACCCTGATGTACTCCTCACATATTACATATACCCTGATGTACTCCTCACATATTACATATATCCTGATGTACTCCTCACATATTACATATACCCTGATGTACTCCTCACATATTACATATATCCTGATGTACTCCTCACATATTACATATACCCTGATGTACTCCTCACATATTACACATACCCTGATGTACTCCTCACATATTACATATACCCTGATGTACTCCTCACATATTACATATACCCTGATGTACTCCTCACATATTACATATACCCTGATGTACTCCTCACATATTACATATACCCTGATGTACTCCTCACATATTACATATACCCTGATGTACTCCGCACATATTACATATACCCTGATGTACTCCTCACATATTACATATATCCTGATGTACTCCTCACATATTACATATATCCTGATGTACTCCTCACATATTACATATATCCTGATGTACTCCTCACATGTTACATATACCCTGATGTACTCCTCACATATTACATATATCCTGATGTACTCCTCACATGTTACATATACCCTGATGTCCTCCTCACATATTTCATATACCCTGATGTGCTCCTCACATATTACATATACCCTGATGTACTCCTCACATATTACATATACCCTGATGTACTTCTCACATATTACATATACCCTGATGTACTCCTCACATATTACATATACCCTGATGTACTCCTCACACATTACATATACCCTGATGTACTCCTCACATATTACATATATCCTGATGTACTCCTCACACAATACATATACCCTGATGTACTCCTCACATATTACATATATCCTGATGTACTCCTCACACATTACATATACCCTGATGTACTCCTCACATATTACATATATCCTGATGTACTCCTCACATTACATATACCCTGATGTACTCCTCACATATTACACATATCCTGATGTACTCCACACAGATTACACATACCCTAATGTACTCCTCACATATTACATATACCCTGATGTACTCCTCACATATTACATATATCCTGATGTACTCCTCACATATTACATATACCCTGATGTACTCCTCACATATTACATATATCCTGATGTACTCCTCACATATTACATATATCCTGATGTACTCCTCACATATTACATATACCCTGATGTACTCCTCACATATTACATATACCCTGATGTACTCCTCACATATTACATATACCCTGATGTACTCCTCACATATTACATATATCCTGATGTACTCCTCACAGATTACATATACCTGATATACTCCTCACATATTACATATACCCTGATGTACTCCTCACGTATTACATATATCCTGATGTACTCCTCACAGATTACATATACCTGATATACTCCTCACATATTACATATACCCTGATGTACTCCTCACGTATTACATATATCCTGATGTACTCCTCACATATTTCATATACCTGATATACTCCTCACATATTACATATACCCTGATGTACTCCTCACATATTACATATATCCTGATGTACTCCTCACATATTACATATACCTGATATACTCCTCACATATTACATATACCCTGATGTACTCCTCACATATTACATATACCTGATGTACTCCTCACATATTACATATACCCTGATGTACTCCTCACATATTACACATACCCTGATGTACTCCTCACATATTATATTTACCCTGATGTACTCCTCACATATTACATATATCCTGATGTACTCCTCACATATTACATATATCCTGATGTACTCCTCACATATTACATATACCCTGATGTACTCCTCACATATAACATATACCCTGATGTACTCCTCACATATTACATATATCCTGATGTACTCCTCACATATTACATATATCCTGATGTACTGTTCACATATTACATATACCCTGATGTACTCCACACATATTACATATACCCTGATGTACTCCTCACATATTACACATACCCTGATGTACTCCTCACATATTACATATATCCTGATGTACTCCTCACATATTACATATACCTGATATACTCCTCACATATTACATATATCCTGATGTACTCCTCACATATTACATATACCCTGATGTACTCCACACATATTACATATACCCTGATGTACTCCTCACATATTACACATACCCTGATGTACTCCTCACATATTACATATATCCTGATGTACTCCTCACATATTACATATACCCTGATGTACTTCTCACATATTACATATACCCTGATGTACTCCTCACATATTACATATACCCTGATGTACTCCTCACACATTACATATACCCTGATGTACTCCTCACATATTACATATATCCTGATGTACTCCTCACATATTACATATATCCTGATGTACTCCTCACACATTACATATACCCTGATGTACTCCTCACATATTACATATATCCTGATGTACTCCTCACATTACATATACCCTGATGTACTCCTCACATATTACACATATCCTGATGTACTCCACACAGATTACACATACCCTGATGTACTCCTCACATATTACATATACCCTGATGTACTCCTCACATATTACATATACCCTGATGTACTCCTCACATATTACATATACCCTGATGTACTCCTCACATATTACATATATCCTGATGTACTCCTCACATATTACATATATCCTGATGTACTCCTCACATATTACATATATCCTGATGTACTCCTCACATATTACATATACCCTGATGTACTCCTCACATATTACATATATCCTGATGTACTCCTCACATGTTACATATACCCTGATGTCCTCCTCACATATTTCATATACCCTGATGTGCTCCTCACATATTACATATACCCTGATGTACTCCTCACATATTACATATACCCTGATGTACTTCTCACATATTACATATACCCTGATGTACTCCTCACATATTACATATACCCTGATGTACTCCTCACACATTACATATACCCTGATGTACTCCTCACATATTACATATATCCTGATGTACTCCTCACACAATACATATACCCTGATGTACTCCTCACATATTACATATATCCTGATGTACTCCTCACACATTACATATACCCTGATGTACTCCTCACATATTACATATATCCTGATGTACTCCTCACATTACATATACCCTGATGTACTCCTCACATATTACACATATCCTGATGTACTCCACACAGATTACACATACCCTAATGTACTCCTCACATATTACATATACCCTGATGTACTCCTCACATATTACATATATCCTGATGTACTCCTCACATATTACATATACCCTGATGTACTCCTCACATATTACATATATCCTGATGTACTCCTCACATATTACATATATCCTGATGTACTCCTCACATATTACATATACCCTGATGTACTCCTCACATATTACATATACCCTGATGTACTCCTCACATATTACATATACCCTGATGTACTCCTCACATATTACATATATCCTGATGTACTCCTCACATATTACATATACCTGATATACTCCTCACATATTACATATACCCTGATGTACTCCTCACATATTACATATATCCTGATGTACTCCTCACAGATTACATATACCTGATATACTCCTCACATATTACATATACCCTGATGTACTCCTCACGTATTACATATATCCTGATGTACTCCTCACATATTTCATATACCTGATATACTCCTCACATATTACATATACCCTGATGTACTCCTCACATATTACATATATCCTGATGTACTCCTCACATATTACATATACCTGATATACTCCTCACATATTACATATACCCTGATGTACTCCTCACATATTACATATACCTGATGTACTCCTCACATATTACATATACCCTGATGTACTCCTCACATATTACACATACCCTGATGTACTCCTCACATATTATATTTACCCTGATGTACTCCTCACATATTACATATATCCTGATGTACTCCTCACATATTACATATATCCTGATGTACTCCTCACATATTACATATACCCTGATGTACTCCTCACATATAACATATACCCTGATGTACTCCTCACATATTACATATATCCTGATGTACTCCTCACATATTACATATATCCTGATGTACTGTTCACATATTACATATACCCTGATGTACTCCACACATATTACATATACCCTGATGTACTCCTCACATATTACACATACCCTGATGTACTCCTCACATATTACATATATCCTGATGTACTCCTCACATATTACATATACCTGATATACTCCTCACATATTACATATATCCTGATGTACTCCTCACATATTACATATACCCTGATGTACTCCACACATATTACATATACCCTGATGTACTCCTCACATATTACACATACCCTGATGTACTCCTCACATATTACATATATCCTGATGTACTCCTCACATATTACATATACCCTGATGTACTTCTCACATATTACATATACCCTGATGTACTCCTCACATATTACATATACCCTGATGTACTCCTCACACATTACATATACCCTGATGTACTCCTCACATATTACATATATCCTGATGTACTCCTCACATATTACATATATCCTGATGTACTCCTCACACATTACATATACCCTGATGTACTCCTCACATATTACATATATCCTGATGTGCTCCTCACATATTACATATACCCTGATGTACTCCTCACATATTACATATACCCTGATGTACTCCTCACATTACATATACCCTGATGTACTCCTCACATATTACACATATCCTGATGTACTCCACACAGATTACACATACCCTGATGTACTCCTCACATATTACATATACCCTGATGTACTCCTCACATATTACATATACCCTGATGTACTCCTCACATATTACATATACCCTGATGTACTCCTCACATATTACATATATCCTGATGTACTCCTCACATATTACATATATCCTGATGTACTCCTCACATATTACATATACCCTGATGTACTCCTCACATATTACATATACCCTGATGTACTCCTCACATATTACATATACCCTGATGTACTCCTCACATATTACATATATCCTGATGTACTCCTCACATATTACATATACCTGATATACTCCTCACATATTACATATACCCTGATGTACTCCTCACATATTACATATATCCTGATGTACTCCTCACAGATTACATATACCTGATATACTCCTCACATATTACATATACCCTGATGTACTCCTCACGTATTACATATATCCTGATGTACTCCTCACATATTTCATATACCTGATATACTCCTCACATATTACATATACCCTGATGTACTCCTCACATATTACATATATCCTGATGTACTCCTCACATATTACATATACCTGATATACTCCTCACATATTACATATACCCTGATGTACTCCTCACATATTACATATACCCTGATGTACTCCTCACATATTACACATACCCTGATGTACTCCTCACATATTATATTTACCCTGATGTACTCCTCACATATTACATATATCCTGATGTACTCCTCACATATTACATATATCCTGATGTACTCCTCACATATTACATATACCCTGATGTACTCCTCACATATAACATATACCCTGATGTACTCCTCACATATTACATATATCCTGATGTACTCCTCACATATTACATATATCCTGATGTACTGTTCACATATTACATATACCCTGATGTACTCCACACATATTACATATACCCTGATGTACTCCTCACATATTACACATACCCTGATGTACTCCTCACATATTACATATATCCTGATGTACTCCTCACATATTACATATACCTGATATACTCCTCACATATTACATATATCCTGATGTACTCCTCACATATTACATATACCCTGATGTACTCCACACATATTACATATACCCTGATGTACTCCTCACATATTACACATACCCTGATGTACTCCTCACATATTACATATATCCTGATGTACTCCTCACATATTACATATACCCTGATGTACTTCTCACATATTACATATACCCTGATGTACTCCTCACATATTACATATACCCTGATGTACTCCTCACACATTACATATACCCTGATGTACTCCTCACATATTACATATATCCTGATGTACTCCTCACATATTACATATATCCTGATGTACTCCTCACACATTACATATACCCTGATGTACTCCTCACATATTACATATATCCTGATGTACTCCTCACATTACATATACCCTGATGTACTCCTCACATATTACACATATCCTGATGTACTCCACACAGATTACACATACCCTGATGTACTCCTCACATATTACATATACCCTGATGTACTCCTCACATATTACATATACCCTGATGTACTCCTCACATATTACATATACCCTGATGTACTCCTCACATATTACATATACCCTGATGTACTCCTCACATATTACATATACCCTGATGTACTCCTCACATATTACATATATCCTGATGTACTCCTCACATATTACATATACCCTGATGTACTCCTCACATATTACATATACCCTGATGTACTCCTCACATATTACATATATCCTGATGTACTCCTCACATATTACATATACCCTGATGTACTCCTCACATATTACATATACCCTGACGTACTCCGCACACATTACATATACCCTGATGTACTCCTCACATATTATATATACCCTGATGTACTCCTCACATATTACATATACCCTGATGTACTCCTTACATATTACATATACCCTGATGTACTCCTCACATATTACATATACCCTGATGTACTCCTCACATATTACATATACCCTGATGTGCTCCTCATATATTACATATACCCTGATGTACTCCTCACATATTACATATACCCTGATGTACTCCTCACAGATTACACATATCCTGATGTGCTCCTCATATATTACATATACCCTGATGTGCTCCTCATATATTACATATACCCTGATGTACTCCTCACATATTACATATACCCTGATGTACTCCTCACATATTACATATACCCTGATGTGCTCCTCATATATTACATATACCCTGATGTACTCCTCACATATTACATATACCCTGATGTACTCCTCACATATTACATATACCCTGATGTGCTCCTCATATATTACATATACCCTGATGTACTCCTCACATATTACATATACCCTGATGTACTCCTCACATATTACATATACCCTGATGTGCTCCTC
The DNA here is from genome assembly GCF_050947455.1 of Rhinoderma darwinii. Lineage (NCBI taxonomy): Eukaryota > Metazoa > Chordata > Amphibia > Anura > Rhinodermatidae > Rhinoderma > Rhinoderma darwinii. The sequence goes on from NC_134687.1 coordinate 666,384,603, forward strand.
ATATATTACATATACCCTGATGTACTCCTCACATATTACATATACCCTGATGTACTCCTCACAGATTACATATACCCTGATGTACTCCTCACATATTACATATACCCTGATGTACTCCTCACATATTACATATATCCTGATGTACTCCTCACATATTACATATACCCTGATGTACTCCTCACATATTACATATACCCTGATGTACTCCTCACATATTACATATACCCTGATGTACTCCTCACATATTACATATATCCTGATGTACTCCTCACATATTACATATACCCTGATGTACTCCTCACATATTACATATATCCTGATGTACTCTTCACATATTACATATACCCTGATGTACTCCTCACATATTACATATATCCTGATGTACTCCTCACATATTACATATACCCTGATGTACTCCTCACATATTACACATACCCTGATGTACTCCTCACAGATTACACATATCCTGATGTACTCCTCACATATTACATGTATCCTGATGTACTCACATATTACATATACCCTGAAGTACTCCTCACATATTACATGTATCCTGATGTACTCCTCACATATTACATATATCCTGATGTACTCCTCACATATTACATATATCCTGATGTACTCCTCACACATTACATATACCCTGATGTACTCTTCACATATTACATATACCCTGATGTACTCCGCCCAGCTTACATATACCCTGATGTACTCCTCACATATTACATATACCCTGATGTACTCCTCACAGATTACATATATCCTGATGTACTCCTCACATATTACATATATCCTGATGTACTCCTCACATATTACATATATCCTGATGTACTCCTCACATATTACATATATCCTGATGTACTCCTCACATATTACATATACCCTGATGTACTCCTCACATATTACATATACCCTGATGTACTCCGCACATATTACATATACCCTGATGTACTCCTCACATATTACATATACCCTGATGTACTCCTCGCATATTACATATACCCTGATGTACTCCTCACATATTACATATACCCTGATGTACTCCTCACATATTCCATATACCCTGATGTACTCCTCACATATTACATATATCCTGATGTACTCCTCACATATTACATATACCCTGATGTACTCCTCACATATTACATATACCCTGATGTACTCCTCACATATTACATATATCCTGATGTACTCCTCACATATTACATATACCCTGATGTACTCCTCACATATTACATATACCCTGACGTACTCCGCACACATTACATATACCCTGACGTACTCCTCACACATTATATATACCCTGATGTACTCCTCACATATTACATATATCCTGATGTACTCCTCACATATTACATATACCCTGATGTACTCCTCACATATTACATATACCCTGATGTACTCCTCACATATTACATATACCCTGATGTACTCCGCACATATTATATATACCCTGATGTACTCCTCACATATTACATATACCCTGATGTACTCCTCACATATTACATATACCCTGATGTACTCCTTACATATTACATATACCCTGATGTACTCCGCACATATTACATATACCCTGATGTACTCCTCACATATTACATATACCCTGATGTACTCCTCACATATTACATATATCCTGATGTACTCCTCACATATTACGTATATCCTGATGTACTCCTCACATATTACATATACCCTGATGTACTCCTCACATATTACATATACCCTGATGTACTCCTCACATATTACATATACCCTGATGTACTCCTCACAGATTACATATACCCTGATGTACTCCTCACATATTACATATACCCTTATGTGCTCCTCATATATTACATATACCCTGATGTACTCCTCACAGATTACATATACCCTGATGTACTCCTCACATATTACATATACCCTGATGTGCTCCTCATATATTACATATACCCTGATGTACTCCTCACATATTACATATACCCTGATGTACTCCTCACATATTACATATACCCTGATGTACTCCTCACATATTACATATACCCTGATGTACTCCTGACATATTACATATACCCTGATGTACTCCTCACATATTACATATATGCTGATGTACTCCTCACATATTACATATACCCTGATGTACTCCTCACATATTACATATATCCTGATGTACTCCTCACATATTACATATACCCTGATGTACTCCTCACATATTACATATACCCTGATGTACTCCTCACATATTACATATACCCTGATGTACTCCTGACATATTACATATACCCTGATGTACTCCTCACATATTACATATATGCTGATGTACTCCTCACATATTACATATATCCTGATGTACTCCTCACATCTTACACATATCCTGATGTACTCCTCACGTATTACATATACCCTGATGTACTCCTCACATATTACATATACCCTGATGTACTCCTCACAGATTACATATATCCTGATGTACTCCTCACATATTACATATATCCTGATGTACTCCTCACATATTACATACAGTGAAGGAAATAAGTATTTGATCCCTTGCTGATTTTGTAAGTTTGCCCACTGTCAAAGTCATGAACAGTCTCGAATTTTTAGGCTAGGTTAATTTTACCAGTGAGAGATAGATTATATTAAAAAAAAATACAGAAAATCACATAGTCAAAATGATATATATTTATTTGCATTGTGCACAGAGAAATAAGTATTTGATCCCCTACCAACCATTAAGAGTTCAGCCTCCTCCAGACCAGTTACACGCTCCAAATCAACTTGGTGCCTGCATTAAAGACAGCTGTCTTAAATGTCACCTGTATAAAAGACTCCTGTCCACAGACTCAATTAATCAGTCTGACTCTAACCTCTACAACATGGGCAAGACCAAAGAGCTTTCTAAGGATGTCAGGGACAAGATCATAGACCTGCACAAGGCTGGAATGGGCTACAAAACCATAAGTAAGACGCTGGGTGAGAAGGAAACAACTGTTGGTGCAATAGTAAGAAAATGGAAGACATACAAAATGACTGTCAATCGACATCGATCTGGGGCTCCATGCAAAATCTCACCTCGTGGGATATCCTTGATCCTGAGGAAGGTGAGAGCTCAGCCGAAAACTACACGGGGGGAACTTGTTAATGATCTCAAGGCAGCTGGGACCACAGTCACCAAGAAAACCATTGGTAACACATTACGCCGTAATGGATTAAAATCCTGCAGTGCCCGCAAGGTCCCCCTGCTCAAGAAGGCACATGTACAGGCCCGTCTGAAGTTTGCAAATTAACATCTGGATGATTCTGAGAGTTATTGGGAGAAGGTGCTGTGGTCAGATGAGACTAAAATTGAGCTCTTTGGCATTAACTCAACTCGCCGTGTTTTGAGGAAGAGAAATGCTGCCTATAACCCAAAGAACACCGTCCCCACTGTCAAGCATGGAGGTGGAAACATTATGTTTTGGGGGTGTTTCTCTGCTAAGGGCACAGGACTACTTCACCGCATGAATGGGAGAATGGATGGAGCCATGTACCGTCAAATCCTGAGTGATAACCTCCTACCCTCCACCAGGATATTAAAAATGGCTCATGGCTGGGTCTTCCAGCACGACAATGACCCGAAACATACAGCCAAAGCAACAAAGGGGTGGCTCAAAAAGAAGCACATTAAGGTCATGGAGTGGCCTAGCCAGTCTCCAGACCTTAATCCCATCGAAAACTTATGGAGGGAGCTGAAGATCCGAGTTGCCAAGCGGCAGCCTCGAAATCTTAATGATTTACAGATGATCTACAAAGAGGAGTGGGCCGAAATTCCATCTAACATGTGTGCAAACCTCATCATCAACTACAAAAAAACGTCTGACTGCTGTGCTTGCCAACAAGGGTTTTGCCACCAAGTATTAAGTCTTGTTTGCCAAAGGGATCAAATACTTATTTCTCTGTGCACAATGCAAATAAATATATATAATTTTAACAATGTGATTGTAAGGGCAGGGGTGTAGGGAAACAGACAGTGAGCCCTAATCTACCCACCACTCAGTCCCTGCCTACTTGCAACGACCCGCCCTAGGCGACGGGGTACAACTGGGCGACGGTCCCTACGCTCAGTAGGTGCACGACAGACAAACAGACAAGGGGACACAAACAAAGGGAAATGGGGCAGTTGCCCACGGCTACACCATGAGCAACAAGAGAGGTGAACGAGCCGAGTCAAACCAGGAATGTACGAGGTACCAAACGCAGAGCAGGTGAGTAGTCAGTAAGCCGGGGTCAGTATGAAGCAAGGTCAAATAGCTAGGAGCTGCAGCAAGGCCAGGAAACCACACGAGAAGAATCACAAGCAAAGGAGGAACAGGAAAGGCAGGTATAAATGGACAGAGGGCGGGAGCTAGCTCCGTCTGGCCAGGCTGCGATAGGCTCTCCCACTCCTAAGCCTGCCATCCTGAGTGGTGGAAGATGGAGTCAGTCTCAGAGACATAGAACCAGGTGCAGACTGATTACCCATGGGCGTATACACAGAAGTTTTGCCTGGCAGATCCTTTACAGTACCCCCCCTTTTATGAGGGGCCACCGGACCCTTTCTAAGTGGACCTGATTTATTGGGGAAACGAAGGTGGAACTTCCTGACCAATACCCCAGCGTGAACATCCCGGGCGGGTACCCAAGTCCTCTCCTCAGGCCCGTATCCTCTCCAATGTACCAGGTACTGGAGGGAGTCTTGGACCATCTTGCTGTCCACAATCTTGGCCACCTCGAAATCCACCCCCTCAGGGGTGAGAACGGGAACAGGAGGTTTCCTTGAGGGAGCCCAGGACGGGGAGCAGCGTTTAAGGAGGGAGGCATGAAACACGTCGTGTATAGGAAAAGATGGGGGCAACTCCAGTCGGAAGGAGACAGGATTGAGGACTTCAATGACCTTATACGGCCCTATAAACCGGGGAGCAAACTTCTTGGATGGGACCTTAAGGCGCAAGTTCTTAGACGATAACCACACCAGATCCCCGACCATAAACAAGGGGTTAGCAGAACGTCTTCTATCAGCCTGAGGTTTTTGTATACTCTGGGACGCCTCTAGGTTCTTCTGAACCTGGGCCCAGACTGTGCACAGTTCCCGATGAACGACCACTACCTCGGGATATTTGGAACTACCAGGTGAAACGGAGGAGAACCGTGGATTAAACCCAAAATTACAGAAAAAGGGGGAGACCCCTGACGAGTTACTGACCCGGTTATTAAGGGAAAATTCGGCGAGGGGAATGAATGACACCCAATCATATTGACAGTCAGAGATAAAACACCTTAAATATTGTTCTAGAGACTGATTAGTCCTCTCAGTTTGGCCATTAGTTTCAGGATGGAAGGCAGAGGAGAAGGACAGATCAATCTTCAACTTTTTACAGAAGGCTCTCCAAAACAATGAAACAAATTGTACCCCTCTGTCCGAAACAATATTGACAGGGACCCCATGGAGACGCAGGATGTGTTTGACAAACAAGGTAGCTAACGTCTTCGCATTGGGTAGTTTCTTGAGGGGCACAAAGTGGCACATCTTACTGAAGCGGTCTACTACCACCCACACCACCGACTTGCCTTGAGATGGAGGCAAATCGGTGATAAAATCCATGGAGATATGGGTCCAAGGTCTCTGGGGAATGGGCAAAGAACGTAGTAAGCCCGCTGGTCGGGACCTGGGAGTCTTGGACCTGGCACAAACCTCACAAGCGGCGACGTAGGCCTTAACGTCTTTAGGCAACCCAGGCCACCAATAGTTTCTGGCAATGAGGTGTTTGGTACCCAGGATGCCTGGATGACCAGATAGTGCGGAGTCATGATTTTCCCTAAGTACCCTTAGCCGGTGTTGCAGGGGAACAAACAGCTTATTCTCAGGAAGGTTCCCGGGAGCTGAACCTTGATCAGCCGCAATTTCAGAGACTAAATCAGAATCAATAGAAGAAACGACTATACCAGGAGGCAAAATACAAGCAGGATCTTCCTCCGAAGGAGGGCTGGCCATGAAGCTACGCGACAGTGCATCGGCCTTAATATTTTTAGACCCAGCCCTATAGGTAACCAAAAAGTTGAATCTGGTAAAAAATAGCGCCCATCGAGCTTGTCTTGGGGTTAGCCTCCGGGCAGATTCTAGGAAAACCAGATTCTTGTGGTGGGTAAGGACCGTTACCTGGTGCCTAGCACCCTCCAGGAAGTGGCGCCACTCTTCAAATGCCCATTTAATGGCTAAGAGTTTGCGGTTGCCAATATCATAGTTACTCTCAGTATGCGAAAACTTCCTGGAGAAGTAGGCACAGGGACGGAGATGGGTGAGGGACCTGGTACCCTGGGACAAGACAGCCCCCACTCCCACTTCGTATGCGTCAACCTCCACGATAAATGGCTCCATTTGGTTGGGCTGGACCAGCACCGGAGCCGAGATAAAGCACTTCTTAAGGACCTCAAAAGCCTGGACAGCCTCAGGAGGCCAGTGGAGGAGATCAGCCCCTTTGCGAGTGAGGTCCGTAAGAGGCTTAGCGATGACTGAGAAGTTAGCAATAAATCTCCTGTATAATTAGCGAACCCCAAGAAACACTGTAACGCCTTCAGGGAGGCAGGTTAGACCCATTCCGCCACAGCCTGGACCTTGGCGGGGTCCATGCGGAATTCATGAGGAGTGAAGATTTGACCCAAAAATTGTATCTCTTGCACCCCAAACACACATTTTTCGGTCTTAGCAAACAGTTTGTTTTCCCGAAGGACCTGGAGCACCTTCCTGACATGCTCAATGTGGGAGGACAAGTCCTTGGAAAACACGAGTATGTCATCAAGGTACACTACAAGAAATAACCTGTAATGGCAGGAAGGAGGTGAAGGGAAAGTGAGCCCTAACCTACCCACCGCCCTGTCCCTGCCTACTTGCAACGACCCGCCCTAGGCGACGGGGTACAACTGGGCGGCGGTCCCTACGCTGTCTAAGTGCACGGGAGAACAAACGGGGAACACGCAAGGGAAGTTGCAGTAGCCACGGAACGCCGCAAGGAAACGGAGCGGTGAATGAGTAGTCAGGACCAGGATGAAGTGGAGTATACCAAAGTGAGCACGGAGAAGGAAGCAAGCCAGGGGCAAAGCAAAGCAGGTTAAGCGGAACTGCAGCAAGGCAGAAGCACGGCAGAAGCAGGCTGGAGCAAGCAGCAGTGAGGCCAGGAATCCAGTAGAATTACAAGCACTGAGGAAGAGAACACGGCAGGTAATAAAGGACAGGGGGCGGAGCTAACTCCGACTGACCAGGCCACGATAGGCTCTCCCACTCCTGAGCCTGCCACCCTGGTTGGTGGGAGATGGTGTCAGTCGAACAGGTCTGGCCTCAGGTGTGGATTGATTAATCCCAGGAGTATACCTAGACGTAGTACCTGGCAGATCCCTAACAGTACTCCCCCTTTTATGAGGGGCCACCGGACCCTTACTAAGAGGACCCGGTTTAGTAGGGAAGAGAAGGTGGAACCTCCTGATCAATACCCCAGCGTGAACATCACGGGCAGGTACCCAAGTCCTCTCCTCCGGCCCGTATCCTCTCCAATGGACCAGGTACTGGAGGGAGCCCTGGACCATCCTACTGTCCATAATCTTGGCCACCTCGAATTCCACCCCCTCAGGGGTGAGAACGGGAACAGGAGGTTTCCTCGAGGGGGACCAGGACGGGGAGCAGCGTTTAAGGAGGGAGGCATGGAAAACGTCATGTATGCGAAAGGATGGGGGCAGCTCCAGACGGAAGGATACAGGGTTGAGGACTTCAATGATCTTATAAGGTCCAATAAATCGGGGAGCAAACTTCCTGGATGGGACCTTAAGGCGCAAGTTCCTGGACGACAACCAGACCAAATCCCCGACGACAAACCGGGGGTTAGCAGAACGTCTACTATCCGCCTGAATCTTTTGTGCGCTCTGGGACGCCTCTAGGTTCTTCTGAACCTGGGCCCAGACAGTGCACAGTTCCCGATGAACATCCTCTACCTCAGGATTATTGGAACAACCAGGGGAAACGGAACAAAGAAGCTAACGTCTTGGCGTTAGGTAGCTTCTTAAGGGACACAAAGTGGCACATCTTGCTGAAGCGGTCTACTACCACCCACACCACCAACTTGCCCTGAGATGGAGGCAAATCGGTGATAAAATCCATGGAGATATGGGTCCAAGGTCTCTGGGGAATGGGCAAGGAACGTAGTAGGCACGCAGGTCGGGACCTAGGGGTTTTGGACCTAGCGCAAACCTCACAAGCGGCGACGTAAGCCCTAACGTCTTTAGGCAACCCAGGCCACCAATAGTTTCTGGTAATGAGGTGTTTGGTGCCCAAGATGCCAGGATGACCAGATAGAGCGGAGTCATGGTTTTCCCTGAGTACCCTTAGCCGGTATTGCAGGGGAACAAACAGTTTGTCCCCAGGGACGTTCCCGGGAGCTGCACCCTGATCAGCCGCGATATCAGAAGCTAAATCAGAATCCGTGGCAGAAACGATTATACCAGGGGGTAAAATACAAGCAGGATCCTTGTCGGATAGAGGATTGGCCATGAAACTACGTGACAGAGCATCAGCCTTAATATTCTTGGACCCAGCCCTATAGGTAACCAAGAAATTAAATCTGGTAAAGAATAGTGCCCACCGAGCTTGTCTAGGATTAAGCCTCCGGGCCGATTCTAGGAAAACCAGATTCTTGTGATCCGTAAGGACCATTACCTGGTGTCTGGCCCCCTCCAGGAAGTGCCGCAACTCTTCAAAAGCCCATTTAATGGCTAGAAGTTCGCCAATATCATAGTTACTCTCCGTGGGCGAAAACTTCCTAGAGAAGCAAGCACAGGGGCGGAGATGGGTGAGGGAGCTGGTACCCTGGGACAAGACGGCCCCCACTCCCACCTCGGATGCGTCAACCTCCACAATAAATGGCTCCTCTTGGTTGGGCTGAATCAGCACGGGGGCCGAGATAAAGCACTTCTTGAGGGTCTCAAAGGCCTGGACGGCCTCAGGGGGCCAATGGAGGACATCAGCACCCTTGCGAGTAAGGTCCGTAAGAGGCTTAGCGACGACCGAGAAGTTGGCAATAAATCTCCTGTAATAGTTGGTGAACCCTAAAAAATACTGTAACGCCTTAAGGGAGGCAGGTTGGACCCATTCCGCCACAGCCTGAACCTTGGCAGGGTCCATGCGGAAATTCATGAGGAGTGAGGATTTGCCCTAAAAATGGTATCTCCTGTACCCCAAAGACACATTTTTCAGTCTTAGCAAACAGATTATTCTCCCGAAGGACCTGGAGCACCTTCCTGACATGCTCCACGTGGGAGGACCAGTCCTTGGAAAACACCAGTATGTCATCAAGGTACACAACAAGAAAATTACCCAGGTAATCTCTCAGGATTTCATTAATAAAATTCTTGAAGACAGCAGGGGCATTACACAACCCAAAGGGCATGACCAGGTATTCGAAATGACCCTCGGGTGTGTTGAACGCAGTTTTCCACTCATCCCCCTCTTTGATGCGGATAAGGTTATATGCCCCCCGTAGATCGAACTTAGAAAACCATTGGGCTCCCTGAACCTGATTAAAAAGATCCGGAATCAAAGGAAGTGGGTACTGGTTCCTTACGGTGACCTTATTCAGGTTACGATAATCAATGCACGGCCTAAGACCACCATCCTTCTTCCCCACGAAGAAGAAGCCAGCACCTACAGGAGAAGTCGAGGGGCGAATGAAACCCTTGGCCAGGCATTCTTGGATATACACCCTCATAGCTTCACGTTCAGGACATGAAAGATTAAATATCCTACCCTTAGGAAGCTTGGCGCCAGGCACCAAATCGATGGCGCAATCGTAATCTCTATGGGGGGGGGGCAACACCTCGGAGGCCTCCTTAGAAAACACATCGGCGAAGTCCTGAACAAACTCAGTAAGCGTGTTTACCTCCTCCCGGGGAGAAATAGAGTTAACAGAAAGACATGACATAAGACATTCACTACCCCATTTGGTGAGATCCTCAGTATTCCAATCAAACGTGGGATTATGCAACTGCAACCAGGGAAGACCTAATACCAGATCAGACGATAATCCCTGCATCACCAGTACAGAGCACTGCTCCAAATGCATGGAGCCAACCAGGAGTTCAAAAACAGGAGTATGCTGAGTAAAATAACCATTAGCAAGGGGAGTTGAGTCGATACCTACTACAGGGATAGGATAAGGTAAATCAATAAAAGGCATCTTTAGAGACATAGCAAATTCCACAGACATGATATTAGCAGATGAGCCAGATTCCACGAAAGCACTGCCCGTGGCAGACCGGCCAGCAAACGAGACCTGAAAGGGAAGCAAAATTTTATTGCGTTTCACATTAACGGGAAATACCTGTGCGCCCAAGTGACCTCCCCGATGATCACTTAGGCGCAGAAGTTTTCTGGCTTCTTATTCTTGCGCCTGGGACAGGTGTTCAGTAGATGCTTGTCGTCCCCACAGTAGAAGCAGAGACCATTCATTCTGCGAAACTCCCTACGTTGTCGAGGGGACATGGAGGCCCCGAGTTGCATAGGTACCTCCGAGTCCTCCGTGGAGGGGCGAGGAGACGGGACCTCGGGGGGGATCGCAGAAAAGTCAGAGGGGAGCACATTGAAGCGTTCAAGCTGACGTTCCCTGAGACGTCGGTCAAGTCGTACTGCTAGGGCCATAACCTGGTCAAGGGAGTCAGAAGAGGGGTAGCTAACCAGCAGATCCTTCAGGGCGTCAGATAATCCTAACCTAAACTGGCACCTTAGGGCCGGATCGTTCCACCGAGAAGCTACGCACCACTTTCTAAAATCAGAACAGTATTCCTCAACCGGTCTCCTACCCTGACGTAAGGTCACCAGCTGACTCTCGGCTAAAGCAGTCCTGTCAGTCTCGTCGTAAATGAGTCCGAGGGCAGAGAAAAAACGATCAACAGAGGAAAGTTCAGGGGCGTCAGGAGCCAAGGAGAAGGCCCACTCTTGGGGCCCTTCCTGGAGTCGGGATATGATGATACCCACCCGCTGGTTCTTGGAACCTGAGGAGTGGGGTTTTAGGCGGAAATACAGTCTGCAACTCTCCCAGAAGGAGAGAAACGTCTTACGGTCCCCTGAGAACCGGTCAGGTAACTTGAGGTTGGGTTCTAAAGGTGAGGGGTACTACAAAGGCAGCGTCACCCTGGTTGACCCTCTGGGCCAGGGCCTGGACCTGTAGGGAGAGGCCCTGCATCTGCTGGGTCAGGGTCTCAAGGGGGTTCATGATAGCGCCAGCGTAGGAGAAATGGTAGACTAGGTAGGGGCTTGTATTTATGTAATGGCAGGAAGGAGGTGAAGGGAAAGTGAGCCCTAATCTACCGACCGCCCTGTCCCTGCCTACTTGCAACGACCCGCCCTAGGCGACGGGGTACAACTGGGCGGCGGTCCCTACGCTGTCTAAGTGCATGGGAGAACAAACGGGGAACACGCAAAGGAAGGGGCAGTAGCCACGGAACGCCGCGAGGAAACGGAGCGGTGAATGAGTAGTCAGGACCAGGATGAAGTGGAGTATACCAAAGTGAGCACGGAGAAGGAAGCAAGCCAGGGGCAAAGCAAAGCAGGTTAAGCGGAACTGCAGCAAGGCAGAAGCACGGCAGAAGCAGGCTGGAGCAAGCAGCAGTGAGGCCAGGAATCCAGAAGAATTACAAGCACTGAGGAAGAGAACACGGCAGGTAATAAAGGACAGGGGGCGGAGATAACTCCGACTGACCAGGCCGCGATAGGCTCTCCCACTCCTGAGCCTGCCACCCTGGTTGGTGGGAGATGGTGTCAGTCGAACAGGTCTGGCCTCAGGTGTGGATTGATTAATCCCAGGAGTATACCTAGACGTAGTACCTGGCAGATCCCTAACATAACCCCAGGTAATCCCTTAAAATCTCATTTATGAAATTCTGGAAGACCGCGGGGGCATTACACAACCCAAAGGGCATGACGAGGTATTCGAAATGACCTTCGGGCGTGTTAAACGCAGTCTTCCACTCATCCCCCTCTTTGATGCGGATAAGGTTATACGCCCCCCGTAGATCAAACTTAGAGAACCATTGGGCCCCCTGGACTTGATTAAAAAGATCAGGAATCAAAGGAAGGGGATACTGGTTCCTTACAGTGACCTTATTCAAGCTACGGTAGTCAATGCATGGCCTAAGACCACCATCCTTCTTCCCTACGAAGAAGAAGCCAGCACCTACCGGAGATGTAGAGGGGCGAATGTAACCCTTGGCCAGGCATTCCTGGATATACTCTCTCATGGCTTCACGTTCGGGACAAGAAAGGTTAAATATCCTACCCTTAGGGAGCTTAGCTCCTGGTACCAAATCGATAGCGCAATCGTATTCTCTATGAGGAGGTAACACTTCGGAGGCCTCCTTAGAGAAAACATCGGTGAAGTCCTGAACAAACTCAGGTAGTGTGTTCACCTCCTCAGGGGGAGAAATAGAATTAACAGAAAAACATGACGTCAAGCATTCATTACCCCATTTGGTAAGCTCCCCAGTATTCCAGTCAAATGTGGGATTATGCAACTGCAACCAGGGAAGGCCTAAAACCAAATCGGACGATAATCCCTGCATCAACAGTACAGAGCACTGCTCCAAATGCATGGAGCCAACAAGGAGTTCAAAAACAGGGGTATGCTGAGTAAAATAACCATTAGCAAGAGGAGTGGAGTCGATACCCACTACCGGGACAGGTTTAAGCAAATCAATCAAAGGCATAGCTAGAGACATAGCAAATTCCACAGACATGATATTAGCAGAAGACCCTGAATCCACAAAGGCACTGCCGGTAGCAGACCTACCACCAAAAGAGACCTGAAAGGGAAGCAAGATTTTATTACGTTTCATATTTACGGGAAATACCTGTGCGCCCAAGTGACCTCCCCGATGATCACTTAGGCGCGGAAGTTTTCCGGCTGCTTATTCTTACGCCTAGGACAGGTGTTCACTTGATGTTTGTCATCCCCACAATAGAAGCAGAGACCATTCTTCCTGCGGAACTCTCTACGTTGTCGGGGGGACACGGAGGCCCCGAGTTGCATAGGTACCTCCGAGTCTTCCGTGGAAGAGCGAAGCAACGGGACCTCGGGAGGCATCATGGGGGAGTCAGAGGAGAAAACACATAAACGTTCACGTTGTCGTTCCCTGAGACGTCGGTCAAGTCATACCGCTAAAGCCATAACCTGGTCTAGGGAGACAGAGGGATAGCTAACTAGCAGGTTTTTCAGGGCGTTCGACAGACCCAACCTAAACTGGCACCTTAAGGCAGGGTCATTCCACCAAGAAGCTACGCACCACTTCCTAAAGTCAAAGCAATACTCCTCAACAGATCTTTTACCCTGACGTAAGGTCACCAGCTGACTCTCGGCAAAGGCAGTCCTGTCAGTCTCGTCATAAATGAGTCCGAGAGCAGAAAAGAAAAGATCAACGGAGGAAAGTTCAGGGGCATCAGGAGCCAAGGAGAAGGCCCATTCTTGGGGCCCTTCCTGGAGCCGGGACATAATTATACCCACCCGCTGGCTCTCAGAACCTGAGGAGTGGGGCTTTAAACGAAAATAGAGCCTAAAACTCTCCCGAAAGGAGAGAAAAGTCTTCCGGTCCCCTGAGAACCGGTCAGGCAACTTGAGGTGGGGTTCAAGAGGTGAGGTGAGGGGTACTACCATGGTAGCAGTAGGCTGGTTGACCCTCTGAGCCAGGGCCTGGACCTGTAGGGAGAGACCCTGCATTTGCTGAACCAGGGTCTCAAGGGGGTCCATAGTGGTGTGAGGGACCAGGGTAGGGTAGGTATATGGGCTTGTAATTATGTAATGACAGGGATAGGAAAACAGACAAGTGAGCCCTAATCTACCCGCAACTCAGTCCCTGCCTACTTGTAACGACCCGCCCTAGGCGACGGGGTACAACTGGGCGACGGTCCCTACACTCAATAAGTGCACGAAAGACAACAGACAAGGAAACACAGAACAAAGGCAAACGGGGCAGTTGCCCACGGCAACACCGTGAGCAACAAGAGTAGTAAACGAGCCGAGTCAAACCAGGAGAGTACGAGGTGCCAAACGTAGAGCAGGAGAGTAGTGAACAAGCTGAGTCAAACCAGGAGTGTACGAGGTACCAAACGCAGAGCAGAAGAGTAGTCAGTAAGCCAGGGTCAATACGAAGCAGGGACAAGAAGTTCAAGAAGCTGCAGCAGGGCCAGGAAACCAACAGAGAAGAATCACAAGCAAGGAGGAACAGGAAAGGCAGGTATAAATAGACAGGGCTATAGAGAGGGCGGGAGCTAGCTCCGTCTGGCCAGGCTGTGATAGGTTCTCCCACTCCTAAGCCTGCCATCCTGAGTGGTGGAAGATGGAGTCAGTCTCACAGACATAGAAGCAGGTGCAGACTGATTACCTATAGGCGTGGATACAGAAGCTGTGCCTGGCAGATCCTTAACATTACCCCAGACCATCACATTACCTCCACCATGCTTGACAGACGGCGTCAGGCACTCTTCCAGCATTTTTTCAGTCGTTCTTCGTCTTACAAATGTTCTTCTGTGTGATCCAAACACCTCAAACTTCCATTCGTCTGTCCATAACACTTTTTTCCAATCTTCCTCTGTCCAATGTCTGTGTGCTTTTGCCTATATTAATCTTTTCCTTTTATTAGCCAGTCTCAGATATGGCTTTTTCTTTGCCACTCTGCTCTGAAGGCCAGCATCCCGGAGTCGCCTCTTCACTGTAGACGTTGACACTGGCGTTTTGCGGGTACTATTTAATGAAGCTGCCAGTTGAGGACCTGTGAGGCATCTATTTCTCAAACTAAAAGAAATAGCGCAGACCCTAGTAGCTGGCAGGGATGGATTATATACAAAAGCAAATAAGTGTGCAAGAGCACTGATAATCCCAATTTCCCAGCTGCTACTGAATTGTTGAATTCATTAAAACATAACTTTTATTATTTTATTTAGAAATGAAGCACAGCAGAGAGAAGAAGACGTACAACATTGAGGTGAGTTAAAATGGTTCCAAGTCAGTTAGCGTAATGTTTGAGGTCCGGTGTGTATTAGGATCTCGTAAGAATGGTGTGGCAGGCACAGTCAGCAGCTGCAGACTGCTAGGGAGCCTCTTTGTCACACTGGGTAAGGTGCAGTAGCTTGTACCGACTAAGATTATTAAAAGAGCGCTAGCCCCCCCCGACATGTTTCGCTGCTTCAGCAGCGTCCTCAGGGGATAAATACGGGGCTAATAGCCGCGCGTTCGTTTTCCTCTTCCTGTTATAGGAGGGGGGACCACCTACTGAGGTGCGTCATCCCCAATGAGCAGCCAATGAAGATTGCAAAGAGGGACAAGCCCTCATTTTGTTTGATTGACGTGATGGCTGACCTATGTAGTAATGTAGCCGTTCCTCCAATCGCATGTCGGTTTTGGCGCATGCGCTCCATAGTCAGATCGGGTTATAGAATTTGGTGTCTCGGAATGCCGCTGTCACCGTCAGGGCACGCTTTTGGCGCATGCGAACCCTTGTCAGATCTGGTGATAGAATTTAGGTGTTTCAAAGGACGTCTGTCACCGTCAGGACACAGCGAGAGCCGGGTGATGCGCTGAGGTACAGGCGCATTGCATGCTGTCATCGCGTCTAGGTTTTTCAGTTAAAGGTGCCCCAGACGTTGGCATACAGAAGAGGAAGAGAGAAAATTATATTAATTTGATGTTGTACTAGAACAAAAAGTTTTTTGTGTGTGTGTTTTTAGTAAACCTAACGTTAGCTCTGCTGAAAGGGGTATATCGATAATTTATAAATATATGTAAGAATTTTCTCATATGGGAGATTGTATCACTTGGTGATAATGTGATGTATGTAAGTTAATTTGATGAGATATTAAATAGATGGCCATCAGTGTCTGTGATTATGAATATAGTATGGTTTAGAAATATTAGATTAATATTATTAAATTAGTAACTTGTTAAATAGATTTAGGGAAACTACAAAAAAGCAGCAAAAGTAAAGCCTTCGTTTAGACCATTGGGGCTAAGAGAATTTAGCCTATGTATCCAACGGGCTTCTTCTTGTAGTAATTTTCTATCTAAATTACCGGCCCTGGGGCCTAGTTTAACTTGCGTAATTCCCCAAAAATGGAGAGAGTTGGCATTTCCCTGATGCGAGGATCTGACGTGTCTGGAAAGTGGTGTGTCTTCTTGTGTGTTAATGGTGCTTACATGCTTAGAGATCCTTCTTCTAAGCTGTTGAATGGTCTTTCCGATATAGAGCTTTGGGCATGGACATATGGCGGCATATATGACACCGCTACTCTGGCAATTGATAAATTGCATGATAGTGTATTGTTTTCCATCCACGGGGTTATTAAAGAACTTTGTTTTTGACATATACGGACAGAAAGTGCATCTGCCGCATGGGTACGAGCCTATAACGGGTGGTGGAAGCAAGGTATTCAGAGGAATGGAGGTTGTAGTGTAATGACTGTGCATCAGGTATTCCCGAAGGTTCTTGCCACGTCGATAGGTAATACTTTGTCTGTCAGAAATAACCTCAGCTAGATCAGGGTCTGCTTGTAAAATAGGCCAATATTTCCGCAATATATTCGATATTAGAGGGGAACAGGTGTCGAAATTGCCGATGCATCTGTTGGTAGAGGAGTGTTTGTCTTTATTTATGCCTAAACGTTTATTTCCATATAGGAGTTCATCTCTCGAGGTAGCCCTAGCTCTAGCGTATGCTCTGTGTAAGATTTTTTTTGGGTATCCTCGTACCAAGAATTTTTGAAAAAGAGTGTCACATTCTTGTTGGAAAGTTTGTTCGTCAGAGCAATTCCTCCTGGCTCTGAGGTATTGCCCTATAGGTATACCTTTTTTAAGGGCTGGTGGGTGAAAGCTCCCCCAATGAAGGAAGCTATTTGTAGCCGTTGCCTTGCGGTAGATGTTAGTATGGACACCTCCACCAGAATCCAGAGAGATTTGAAGGTCTAGAAAATTAATTTGATTCGTATGTATTTGGTGGGTGAAATTCATCCCAATGGTGTTGCTATTGAGGATATCCATAAAATCCAGAAAAAGTGTAATATCACCATCCCAAAAAACTAGTATATGATCTATATACCTGCCCCAGAACAAAATGTGACTAGTGAAAAACAATAAATCCTCGTTGAAAATTAAAGTGTCTTCCCACCACCCCAAAAATAAATTGGCGTATGTAGGTGCGCAGACTGTGCACATAGCTGTGCCTTTGAGTTGATGGCAGAATTTACCATCGAAAAGAAAATAGTTGTGCGTGAGGAGAAATTGGAGAAGTGAAATAGTGAACTTATTATGCAGCGAAACATGTCTGGGGGGCTAGCGCTCTTTTAATAATCTTAGTCGGTACAAGATACTGCACCTTACCCAGTGTGACAAAGAGGCTCCCTAGCAGTCTGCAGCTGCTGACTGTGCCTGCCACACCATTCTTACGAGATCCTAATACACACCGGACCTCAAACGTTAAGCTAACCGACTTGGAACCATTTTAACTCACCTCAATGTTGTACGTCTTCTTCTCTCTGCTGTGCTTCATTTCTAAATCAAATAATAAAAGTTATGTTTTAATGAATTCAACAATTCAATAGCAGCTGGGAAATTGGGATTATCAGTGCTCTTGCACACCAATTTGCTTTTGTATATTTCTCAAACTAGAGACTCTAATGTACTTGTCTTGTTGCTCGGTTGTGCAGCGGGGCCTCACACTTCTCTTTCTACTCTGGTTAGAGCCTGTGTGTGCTGTCCTCTGAAGGGAGTAGTACACACCGTTGTAGGAAATCTTCAGTTTCTTGGCAATTTCTCGCATGATATAGCCTTCATTTCTAAGAACAAGAATAGACTGTCGAGTTTCACATGAAAGCTCTCTTTTTCTAGCCATTTTGAGAGTTTAATCGAACCCACAAATGTAATGCTACAGATTCTCAACGAGCTCAAAGGATGGTCAGTTTTATAGCTCCTCTAAACAGCAAAACTGTTTACAGCGGTGCTAACATAATTGCACAAGGGTTTTCAAGTGTTTTCTAATCATCCATTAGCCTTCTAACACAGTTCGCAAACACAATGTACCATTAGAACACTGGAGTGATGGTTGCTGGAAATGGGCCTCTATACACCTATGTAGATATTGCATTAAAAACCAGACGTTTGCAGCTAGAATAGTCATTTAGCACATTAACAATGTATAGAGTGTGTTTCTGAGTAATTGAACGTTATCTTCATTGAAAAAAACTGTGCTTTTCTTTCAAAAATAAGGAAATTTCTAAGCGACCCTAAACTTTTGAACGGTAGTGTACATATCTAAAAAATCATCATACATACAGATGTAGCCCACTTATCTCTACATATCCTGAGGAGAGCGAGATGACCAGCTTTGAAAAAAAACAAGATTTTGGGACACTCGGTCACGAGATGTCTTTGCTCTGTATCTATGTGTGGCCGCCTAGTCGTTGTGATGGGAATTGCAGCCTGTCAAGTGTTTTGCGAGGATGTCGCGATATTGAATTGAATTGGTTTCATGAAAAATTGGAAGTCTTACCCAAATTCGAGGACAGTTCAGAGTGGGCACATCTGTATATACAGTGCAGGGCATCGGAGGAGGTCAAAAGTGACGGGTCATGACAATAATGGTTTGAAACATGGCGTAGAATGGTGGTCATTCTCATTATTGTTCTTTTCATCACATGATGACAATGTTTATACTACTTTTTTCCAGGACGCGGCGGCTGCTCGGACGGGTGGCTCTTACTGAACCAAGTGTGTTACTTCTTCTCAGAGGAGAGGACGTCCCGGGCAGCGAGTCGCCAGTTGTGTCGATCTCTGCGGGCAGAGCTGGCCACCATAAAATCCACACAAATCATTTTGTAACGAGTAACGAGTAAGGAGTAACGAGGTAAATGGCCCCTGAGTCTGATGTTGGCCCGTTCATGGCGAGCACTGAGAGAGATGTTAGGTTTTAAAGGAATTCTCAAGTTTACTCCAATTTGGGATAATTATAATTTTAGAGAATTTGGGACAATTCCGGATATAAATTTCTGGAAAAATAGAGGGATTTTTTTTATCTCACAGATTATTATGGATAAACAAATAGTCACTTTTGATAATTTGAAAGAATGGTATCGTATTGAAGAGAAGTATTTATTTAGATATTACCAGATTCAGCACGCATGTAAGCAAATTGATGTAGCACGGATTCAACTGGAATCTCACAGGGTAATTGATTATTTATTAGTAGTTTCACAAAGGAAAAAATCACTTTCACATATTTACCGCTCTATTATGAGCAAATTTGGAAAGCAAATTCACTTTAGAGCACAAGCCAAATGGGAAAGAGATCTAGGACCAAGGGATGAATCTCACTGGGATCATTGTTATAGGAGTATTAGCATGGTCTCTCTCAGTGCCGCCCATAGGATGGTTCAATTCAATATAACGCATAGATTGTATTATACGCCTATATCCCTACAGTCAATGAATTTGAAGGCAAACTCTTTCTGCCTACGTTGCCAACACCCTCAGGCGGCCTTTTTGCATTTAATTTGGGCTTGCCCTGGAATAGCCCAATTTTGGAGGGAGATCTGCTCGGAGATCAGCGGTTCTTATGGACTGGTTGTCCCATTAGAGGTTGAGTACCTGATTTTGGGCAATTTAAGCGATTTGCAGATGTCAAAGGACAAAATAGCTTTATTGGGGAAATTGCTCTTCTTGGCACGTCTTCTGATTGCTAGACTGTGGGGGTCTAGCTCTCACCCAACACTGCAAAACTGGCTGGGCTTGGTTGGTAAAATTAAGAAATATGAAAGGGTATGGTATGGTAATGCCAACAACATCGCTAAATGGGAACGAACCTGGCTATAGGCTAGGGTAAGTTCTCAGAGTAACAAGTAAGATGGAGATAAGAGGCATATTTTTATTTATTATGTTTTTTATTTATTTTTTATTTTTTTTTATTTATTTTTTTTCCCTTCATTTCCCTCCCCCCTCCCTCCGACCTCCTCTCCCACCAAGGGTATCTATAGCATTGCATATTTTTTCTTATTACATGTTTGTATGTACTATGTACTTCTTTCCCTTTTGTACTGCTGTAGAACAAAATAAAGATATTTAAAAAAAAACAAAAAAAAACGAGGTGTAAATGCCGCATGAAGTGAACCTCAGAAAACACACACTTTCATAAACTAGGCGGCCACCTCCTGCTCCTCGCATATTTGGACTAGGGGGTGATTTCCTTCTGACCAAGCACAAGGGGTCATTGTACATGCCGGATTAGGATACATTTTGGAGTAATAGAATTTTACAGCACGCAGTTCACTTTCATGTTTGACCGGATCTCCCTGACAGACTAAGTGTGCCCGAAGCCCTTTGGCTGGAATTATGGTGTTACCACACAAGGCACCCAAAAACAGCTGCATGAGCTCCATAATGTATCTGAGGAGGTCCATTGGCTCCTCAGTTAATGGGCCATATTGTCTGTATGATGTGTAAGAGGGTCCATGGGCTCCTCAGTTATTGGGCCATATTGCCTGTATGAAGTGTAAGAAGGTCCATGGGCTCCTCAGTTATTGGACCATATTGTCTGTATGAAGTAGTATACCTACATGAAGAACACCACGAAAGAAGTTCCCCCGATACATTTATTGTAGTCACAAACCTGACTTATAACATAATAACTTATGGGGAAAGACGCATGGTAATAACGGTGAACCCGCTGATTAGTAACAAAAACCTATAGTTCGGAGTCTGACACACCAAAATAACTTTAAAATAGAAAATGTATTGAATACATCTAAAAAATGCCACAAAAGTTAAAACAGAGATGATATCCACAGTACAGAAAGACAACCAGATTAATTGTATATAATAATTCCAGATATATGGGTAAAGGGCAACACTGTTCAAATACAAGAATACATCCACAGTGGGTTACAATTGTGTAAAGTAATATACATATTCTGATACATTAACCAGCAAAATAGGCTATTCAGCAAACAGGGCAAATCTCCCACGTATGTATCTCTCTCACATCTTTAAAGTATAAATTAAGTAAACATCAAATGAATGAGTGTACAAAAGTATAAATATCCCTGAATAAAGCCAGATGCAAAAATCAGTAGAAGAAAACAGTAGAAATACTAGTGCCATGCACAAGTAAAATACATGGCTCTATTTACACAGACACATGAAATAGGAGCAGGGCAATAGCTGTAATGTCCGCCCCAATTGCAGACACTCAAACACCCATTAGGTTAAATGTGATAGAAAGAAACTTTTTGCTGGAACACAGGCATTAGCTGGAAGCGGAGTTCATACCCCTAGTAACAGGTCACCGTCTCTGGTGTCAACCCCGACGCGCGTTTCGGCCCGGAAGCCTTCGTCTGGGGGTGGTGTCTGTATGAAGTGTACGGAGGTCCATGGGCTCCTCAGTTAATGAGCCATATTGTCTGTATGAAGTGTACGGAGGTCCATGGGCTCCTGAGTTAATGGGCCATATTGTCTGTATGAAGTGTACGGAGGTCCATGGCTCCTCAGTTGTTGTGCCATATTGTCTGTATGAAGTGTAAGAAGGTCCATGGGCTCCTTAGTTATTGGGCCATATTGTCTGTATGAAGTGATGAAGTGTAGGGAGGTCCCTGGGCTCCTCAGTTATTGTGCCATATTGTCTGTATGATGTGTAAGAGGGTCCATGGGCTCCTCAGTTATTGGGCCATATTGTCTGTATGAAGTGTAAGGAGGTCCATGAGCTCCTCAGTTATTGGACCATATTGTCTGTATGAAGTGTAAGGAGGTTCATGGGCTCCTCAGTTAATGGGCCATATCGTATGTATGAAGAGTACGGAGGTCCATGGGCTCCCCAGTTAATGGGCCATATTGTCTGTATGAAGTGTACGGATGTCCATGGGCTCCTCAGTTATTGGGCCATATTGTCTGTATGATGGGTAAGGAGGTCCATGGGCTCCTCAGTTATTGGGCCATATTGTCTGTATGAAGTGCAAGAAGGTCCCTGGGCTCCTCAGTTATTGGGCCATATTGTCTGTATGAAGTGTACGAAGGTCCATGGGCTCCTCAGTTATTGGGCCATATTGTCTGTATGAAGTGTACGGAGGTCCATGGGCTTCTCAGTTTTTCGGCCATATTGTCTGTATAAAGTGTAAGGCGGTCCATGGGCTCCTCAGTTATCGGACCATATTGTCTGGTATGAAGTGTAAGGAGGTCCATGGGCTACTCAGTTATTGGGCCATATCGTGTGTATGAAGTGCAAGGAGGTCCATGGGCTACTTAGTTATTGGGCCATATTGTTTTGTGGAGTGTAAGGGTTCCATGTGCTCCTCAACAGTTGGGTCATAAAGTCTATGTGGAGTGTAAGGAGGTCCCTGGACTCCTCAGTTGTTGGGCCATATTGTTATGTGGAGTGTAAGAAGTCCATGGGCTCCTCAGTTGTTGGGCCATAAGGTCTGTGTGGAGTGTATGGGGGTGCCCGGACTCCTCAGCTGGAGGTCCTCTTCTACTTCCCTGACTGCTCAGTCCTTTCGTCTTGGGCTTCCTATACCTGACTTAAGCTTCTATTTTTAGGGTTATGTTCGGAGCCTTGGAAGAGATTATTGGGTTGGACTAAAAAAGGAAAGTCGTGATCGATACCCGGGAGATTTATGGTACTGGTCGGACAACATGGTAGAAGAGTAATTTTCACATATTAGGAGAAATCAGATCAATATTTTCTTGTCTTATTACCCCGGTGGTGAACGTTCTGCTTCGATGTGACAGACAATAATGGGGCAAAACACATGACGAGGACAAGTCAGACACAAACCGAAAATCCAGAAGAGCTATGACCACACAAAGTCATAGTTAATAGAATCAGAAAGAATAAATAAATGAATTATTGAATAGACAAAGATTACTCACATTGTCTTTGAGCGGCGAGAGCGCATCAACGGTCATTCTTGAAGCATACAGTTCTCTGCACACAAACATATATATATAAAAAATCAATCTTCTCTCACAATAAACCCAAAAATATCTATTATTTGGTAGAAGGTAGATAGTTTAAAAATAGAAAATTATAGAAATAGCAATTAAGAGAAAATTAGAGTGAGAAAGAAAAAAACATACACGCACCTGTGTTGAAACGCCCATAATGAACCTTCACCTTGACTGTTTAACCTGGAAGTGAATTACATGATAAGAGTATATAAGATGATGTATTTTAGTAAAATTTATATGCTCGATGAAGACCACAGTGCGTGGTTGAAACGCGTTGCAGCAACTGAATTTTTATTGTTTTAATAGCATATTGAATAAAATCGTTGTATCAAACTCCGACGATTTTTGTGGAAATACTAGTTCAAATTCACACCTGAGCGCCCGTTCAGAGGAGCAATTTTTTTCTTTCAAGTTTGCATCAATTCTACTATGTTAGAAGAGAGGGTATACACACGGACAGTATATTCAGGTGTAGTTTCTGTAGTGTGAACGTTGTTTCCCCTGAATTTTTGCTGTGGGGGGGGTGTAATATCTGCGCACCCCTCCCCCCACCACTCCTCATCATATTTCTTACAAGTTACTTTTTGTGGTGTTTTCTTAAATTTCTCTTTTCTTTCCTGTAGAAATTTTAGAGACGAAAATTCAAATTTCTGTGCAAAAATTGGCAAAACGTTATCGACAGAATCCTGCTCCTCCGAACTTCCCGGGATCTGTGAAAAAGAAGCGGAGAAACCGGAAGGCAAAGGATGTAAATAATACCTCAATGTCTGTACAGGGACGAAGGCGCCTGGCATGGGAGATACATGGCATAATAGGGTAACACATTGCCTGGTGAAGTGTGAGCAGCATCTGGATCACCTGACAATCGAAGAATAAATAGAAGTGTCGGAAAATTTCATTTTTACTATAACTCCACCCATAAATAGTGTTTACCATCATCTAAATATAATCTACATATAGAGACACTGAACAAGCAGGGGAAGCTAGAAGATAAGTCATGTAATGTATGTACACAGTGACTCCACCAGCACAATAGTGAGTGCAGCTCTGGAGTATAATACAGGATGTAACTCAGGATCAGTACAGGATAAGTAATGTAATGTATGTACACAGTGACTCCAGCAGCAGAATAGTGAGTGCAGCTCTGGAGTATAATACAGGATACAACTCAGGATCAGTACAGGATAAGTAATGTATGTACACAGTGACTCCACCAGCAGAATAGTGAGTACAGCTCTGGAGTATAATACAGGATATAACTCAGGATCCGTACAGGATAAGTAATGTAACGTATGTACACAGTGACTCCACAAGTAGAATAGTGAGTTCAGCTCTGGAGTATAATACAGGATATAACTCAGGATCGGTACATGATAAGTAATGTAATGTATGTACACAGTGACTCCACCAGCAGAATAGTGAGTGCAGCTCTGGAGTTTAATGCAGGATATAAATCAGGATCAGTACAGGATAAGTAATGTAATGTATGTACACAGTGACTCCACCAGTAGAACACTCCAACCTGGAAACCAGAAATCGACCCTGATAGTACTATGAAGACATTAGACCTTCCTATAGCCAAGCATGGGAAAAATAAGTAGTTGCCAAATTTTCTGACTCAAACACTATGATATGAAGATCCGCAATGTAGAAGAACACTTGCTACTAAGGATCGGAAAACCCACCAAACTCCTCATTCTATGTTAATGGCACCCAGACCCACCGAGCTTGTGGGTGAGTGGCAGAACCATCATCTTTTCCATTGTGTCTGGACCTTGATACGATCATGTTTTTTATTTCCCCCCTTCATAGCAGCGTAATGATGTCCTTTACCCCATCTCTCCAGCTGCTTGCTGACTAGTTCCGCATGGAACATTCCAATAATTACTTACATACACATACAATGCAGTTCTGCGTGGGCGGTACTAGGAGGAACTTATGCAGATACGGGGGGAACATACATACTCCAAACCTAGGACCCCGAAGCTGCAGGACAACAGTGCGATCACTGCGCTCCCATGCCACCAAATGTATCTCTGATAACTGGTTGAGATGTTTATATATATATATATATATATATATATATATATATATATATATATATATATATATATATATATATATTGCATTATAAAATAAGTCATTAAAAAGATTCACCCAAAAATATGAACACTCTCTTTGACCGTCCGGTGTGTACGTTGTAAAGGTGCAACCAACAGGGTTAAATTGTGTAGCTTTAGTCGTGTGTGTGTTTTCAGCAGTAAAGACTTAACATACCCACTTGAAAGTCATCCAAGGCCTGCTTTGCCGAAAATACGAGTGAACTGCCCACCATAGATGGCCACCCGGGATTACAAGACTAACAGTTGTGTGGAGTGCCAGATTGCCAGGAGAGACGGGAGCTACTAAGAAGGCTGTGAAGAGTTGTATGCAAGACAGGGCGAAATATGTTGTATGCCAGATAGGGCGGGATTTGTTGTATGCCAGACAGGGCAGGATATGTTGTATGCAAGACAGGGCGAAATATGTTGTATGCCAGACAGGGCGGGATATGTTGCATGCCAGACAGGGCAGGATATGTTGTATGCCAGACAAGGCGGGATATGTTGTATGCCAGACAGGGTGGGATATGTTGTATGCCAGACAGAGCAGGATAGGTTGTATGCCAGACAGGGCGGGATATGTTGTATTCCAGACAGGGCGGGTTATGTTGTATGCCAGACAGGAAGGGTTATGTTGTATGCAAGACAGGGTGGGATATGTTGTATGCCAGACAGGGCAGGGTATGTTGTATGTCAGACAGGGTGGGATATGTTGCATGCAAAACAGGGCGGGATATGTTGTATGTCAGACAGAGCGGGATATGTTGTATGTCAGACAGGGCGGGGGCGGTTTTATGCCAGACAGAGCGGAATATGTTGTGTGCCAGACAGAGCGGGGGCGGTTTTATGCCATACAGGGTGGGATATGTTGTATGTCAGACAGGGCGGGATATGTTGTATGTCAGACAGGGTGGGATATGTTGTATGCCAGACAGCGTGGGATATGTTGTATGCCAGACAGCGTGGGATGTTGTATGCAAGACAGGGCGGGATATGTTGTATGAAAGACAGGGCGGGATATGTTGTATGCAAGACAGGGAGGGATATGTTGAATGCAAGACATGGCGGAATATGTTATATGTCAGACAGGAAGGGTTATGTTGTATGCCAGACAGGGAGTGATATGTTGTATGCAAGACAGGGCGGGATATGTTGTATGCAAGACAGGACGGGATATGTTGTATGCAAGACAGGGCTGGATATGTTGTATGCAAGATAGGGCGGGATATGTTGTATGCCAGACAGGGCGGGATATGTTGTATGCAAGAGAGGGCGGGATATGTTGTATGCCAGACAGGGCGGGATATATTGTATGCCAGACAAGTTGGGACATGTTGTATGCAAGACAGGGCGGGATATGTTGTATGTAAGACAGGGCGGGTTATGTTGTATGCCAGACAGGGTGGGATAGGTTGTATGCAAGACAGGGAGGGATATGTTGTATGCAAGACAGGGCGGGATATGTTGTATGCAAGACTGGGCGTGATATATTGTATGCAAGACAGGGCGGGATATGTTGTATGCCAGACAGGGTGGGATATGTTTTATGCAAGGCAGGGCGGGATATGTTGTATGCATGACAGGGCAGGATATGTTGTATGCCAGACATGGCGGGATATGTTGTATGCAAGATAGGGCGGGATATGTTGTATGCAAGACAGGGTGGGATATGTTGTATGCCAGACAGGGCGGGATATGTTGTATGCCAGACATGGCGGGATTTGTTGTATGCCAGACAGGGCTGGATATGTTGTATGAAAGACAGGGCGGGATATGTTGTATGCAAGACAGGGAGGGATATGTTGAATGCAAGACATGGCGGAATATGTTATATGTCAGACAGGAAGGGTTATGTTGTATGCCAGACAGGGAGTGATATGTTGTATGCAAGACAGGGCGGGATATGTTGTATGCAAGACAGGACGGGATATGTTGTATGCAAGACAGGGCTGGATATGTTGTATGCAAGATAGGGCGGGATATGTTGTATGCCAGACAGGGCGGGATATGTTGTATGCAAGAGAGGGCGGGATATGTTGTATACCAGACAGGGCGGGATATGTTGTATGCCAGACAAGTTGGGACATGTTGTATGCAAGACAGGGCGGGATATGTTGTATGTAAGACAGGGCGGGTTATGTTGAATGCCAGACAGGGTGGGATAGGTTGTATGCAAGACAGGGAGGGATATGTTGTATGCAAGACAGGGCGGAATATGTTGTATGCCAGACAGGGTGGGATATGTTTTATGCAAGGCAGGGCGGGATATGTTGTATGCATGACAGGGCAGGATATGTTGTATGCCAGACATGGCGGGATATGTTGTATGCAAGATAGGGTGGGATATGTTGTATGCAAGACAGGATGGGATATGTTGTATGCCAGACAGGGCGGGATATGTTGTATGCCAGACAGGGCGGGATACGTTGTTTGCAAGACAGGGCGGGATATGTTGTATGCAAGACAGGGTGGGTTATATTGTATGGTGTATTCAAGACAGGGCAGGTTTTTTTATACCAAACAGGGCGGGATATGTTGTATGTCAGACAGGGCGGGATATGTTGTATGCCAGACAGGGCGGGGGCGGTTGTATGCAAGACAGGGCGGGATATGTTGTATGCAAGACAGGGCGGGCATGTTGTATGCAAGACAGGGCGGGGTATGTTGTATGCCAGACAGGGCAGGATTTGTTGTATGCAAGACTGGGTGGTATATGTTGTATGCCAGACAGGGTGGGACATGTTGTATGCCAGACAGGGCGGTATATGTCTTATGCCAAATGGGGCGGGGTATGTTGTATGCAAGACAGGGCAGGATATTTGTATGCCAGACAGGGTGGGTTATGTTGTATGCCAGAGAGGGCGGGATATGTTGTATGCAAGACAGGGCGGGATATGTTGTATGCCAGACAGGGAGGAAAATGTTGTATGCAAGACAGAGCGGGATATGTTGTATGTCAGACAGAGCGGGATATGTTGTATGCCAGACAGGGAGGGATATGTTGTATGCAAGACAGGGCGGGATATGTTGTATGCAAGACAGGGAGGGATATGTAGTATTATCAGACAGGGTGTGGCTTTTGTATGCTACAGACCTTAACATTATGGCTTTTATCTCCATGACTCCTACCCGTCCCCATAGTGTGTAGGACTGGGGCGAGCATTGTGTTACATGGTCAGTGGATACTTAGCAGTGACTTACAGTGAGGCCGGGGTGAATTATAGGTTAGTGGTTGCTTTTATGTAGTAAGAAACTCAGAGGCAGAGAGATACGCGAGGACCAGTGCTACAAGAATTGGGCCCTATCAAGGTGAATCTGCTTCATTTGAGGGACCGTCTAGTCCTTCTCCGGACGCACATTGTGACCAGGCAGATTTTGATGATTTCCGCCTCGTTTTTATCCCAATAAAAACTGCAGCTCGCCCTGCAAAGTCTATGGAAAAAATAAAAAAGTTATGGCCCTTGCAAGGCGGGGAAGAAAAAATAAAAAAATAAATAAAAAATGGCTTAGGTCCTTAGGGGGTTAAAACAACCCTGTGTTTCAGGTCTTGATGCCCAGAGCTGGTGATGCCTACGATGCCCTTGAATTGTTCCATGTGGCGGCATGATGCGGTGGTATTGTAACCTGCTTCCAGAGTCCACACACACGGGGGTTCAGGTCTAAAGTGAAGTTTAATCATCAACACTTGTGCAGCGTTTCTACAGGAAGCATCTGCACAGAGAAAGGAAATAGACATCTCAGGATGAAGCAAAAGCTCAGAGAAAGGAAGTTCTAAGATATATTGTCCTTCACAGTAGAAGACAGAAGACCTCGCTCCAGCTACTGCCCAACCACCAAAACCCAGCCCAATCCTGAAATCAGACGCTGAATGTTCGACCTCTATTCAACTGGTCTCCGAACAACAATTCCCTCAGATGCCCGTCCTGACCCAAGGGCACCTGAACTTCTATTAAATACAGTTCCTGGGAACTTCACCGTTTCTATCTGAGGGTTACACTCTACTAACTATACACAATACTCCCACCGTGCACCCTTCATAACAGAATCCAGAAAATGTTCAATACTATTGCCTCCAAAGACCCCTTAGACGCTCTTGCTTCTACGACTACCT